>NW_024741557.1:0-12500 GCF_018991925.1 Homarus americanus
TGGTGGACGAGTGGAACAAGCTTAACATTGTAGTAAGTGATGGAACGTTGGAAAGTTTTAAAAAGGGAGGTGAGATAGATTCATGGATGAAAGAGAGTGGTAGTAACTCTCGACAGGAGCTCCTAAGTGCAAGTCAACCGGCCTATTTTAGACTCCTTATTTTATTATGTTCTTATGTAATAAGTCTTTTGTTGTTGTTGTGTGTTGTTGTGTGTGTGTGTGTGTGTAACGACGATTTCAGCAGGTATAAATTAATGACCGTAACATCTCAGGTAAGACGAGAAGGTTATTGGGAAATTCTGAAACTCTCTGAGAGTTCTGCGTCAAGCTGGGGTTATTGGAAATTCTTGAGGAAAATGACACAAAAAGTCGTGAGAAACATTGCAAGGGAAAGATAGACAAACATCTCGACAGCATCCAAAACAAAATGAATGATAAGAAAATCGTTGACAATGAAAAATTTTTTCAAGTTTGCAGAGGATGATGATGATGATGATGATGATGATGATGATGATGATGTTATTGATGATGATTATGATATCTGAATCTCTCTCTCTCTCTCTCTCTCTCTCTCTCTCTCTCTCTCTCTCTCTCTCCTCTCTCTCTCTCTCTCTCCTCACTACGTAAAAGAAATATCAAACTTCTCTTCCTGTGAACTGCAAGTGGAATATAAAATTGGGGTGGGAGGGGGAATGTAGGCCTGGTTTTACTAATGAGGGCAAGACAGGTGGGCGGAGAGGAGGGCAGGCAGATCATGTAATCCCGGCCAGGTAGTGTGCTTTGTGTATTGATTTGTGTAATTATCCCTGGCTTAGCGCTTCTGCACAGGAGGGCCACAGGTGACAGACAGACTCGCTACACTATATTAACTCTTACGTCATGTTTACCTGTTGACTCCGCCCACAACTTCTTTAACCCCTGTATGTTGACCCCATTACTACTTTAACCCCTTATGTTGACCCCACCATTTCTTAACCACAATATGTTGACCTCACCATTTCTTTAACCCCTATATGTTGACCCCACTCACTTTTAACCACTATATGTTGACCCCACTACTTATTTAACCACATATGTTGACCCCACTACTTTTAACCACTATATGTTGACCCCACCACTTTTTAACCACTATATGTTGACCCACACTTTTTAACCACTATATGTTGACCCCACTACTTTTAACCACTATATGTTGACCCCACTACTTTAACCACTATATGTTGACCCCACTTCTTTAACCACTATATGTTGACCCCACCAATTTTTTTAACCACTATATGTTGACCCCACCACTTTTTAACCCCTATATGTTGACCCCACCACTTTTTTAACCCCTATGTTGACCCCACTACTTCTTTATCCTATATGTTGACCCCACCACTTTTTTAACCACTATATGTTGACCCACCATTTTTAACCCTATATGTTGACCCCACCACTTCCTTAACCCCTATATGGACCCCACCACTTTTTTAACCACTATATGTTGACCCCACCACTTTTTAACCACTATATGTTGACCCACCACTTTAACCCTATATGTTGACCCCACTACTTTTAACCTATATGTTGACCCCACCACTTTTAACCACTATATGTTGATCCCACCACTTTTTTAACCACTATATGTTGACCCCACTACTTTAACCACTATATGTTGACCCCATACTTTTTAACCACTATATGTTGACCCCACTACTTTTTAACCACTATATGTTGACCCCACCATTTTTAACCACTATATGTTGACCCCACCACTTTTTAACCCTATATGTTGACCCCACCACTTTTTTAACCCTATATGTTGACCCCACCACTTCTTAACCCTATATGTTGACCCCACCACTTCTAACCCCAATATGTTGACCCCACCACTTTTAACCCCTATGTTATCCCACCACTTCTTTTAACCACTATATGTTGACCTTAATTTTTAACCACTATATGTTGACCCACTACTTTTTAACCACTATATGTTGACACCATTCTTTAACCCCTATATGTTGACCCCACCAATTTCTTTTAACCCTATATGTTGACCCCATTACTACTTTAACCCTATATGTTGACCCCACCATTTCTTAACCACAATATGTTGACCCCACCATTTCTTTAACCCCTTATATGTTGACCACCACTTTTTAACCACTATATGTTGACCCTAATTACTTATTTAACCACTATATGTTGACCCCACTACTTTTTAACCACTATATGTTGACCCCACTACTTATTTAACTAATATATGTTGACCCCACCACTTCTTTTAACCACTATATGTTGACCCCACTACTTATTTAACCACTATATGTTGACCCCACTACTTTAACCACTATATGTTGACCCTACCACTTCTTTAACCCCTATATGTTGACCCCACCACTTCTTTTAACCACTATATGTTGACCCCACCACTTCTTAACCACTATATGTTGACCCAATCTTTTTAACCACTATATGTTGATCACTCACTTCTTTAACCACTATATGTTGACCCCACCACTTCTTTAACCACTATATGTTGACCCCACCACTTCTTTAACCATATATGTTGACCTCACCACTTTTAACCCTATATTGACCCCACCACTTTTTAACCATATGTTGACCTACCACTTTTTAACCCTATATGTTGACCCCACCATTTCTTAGCCCTACATGTTGACTCATAAGAACATAAGAATTGATGAAACTGCAGCGGGCCTATTGGTCCATACTGGGCAGTCCCATTTACACCCAACCCTATTGCTCATATATCCGTCCAACCTATGTTTGAAGCTGTCCAGCGTATTCGAGTTAATGATGATGTTTGGTAACTTGTTCCACTCATCCACTTCTCTATGTTTACCAATCTCGCACATAAATCCAAATTTTTCTCATTTAAATCCAATGGTGCGAATATTATTGAACAGGAAGGCAATAGGTGGGATAATAAATCATGGTGAAGTTTACCTCCGAGAAAATTATAAGGTATTGGCCGGTAGGTTTAAGACCGAGATAAGAAAAGCAAAAGGAATAATGAACTGAAGGTAACAAGGCAGGTGAAGTTAAACCCCAAGGGATTCTTTCAAATTCATCAAACTTTAAACAAGAGAAAAGATTGGACCAATACAGTCAGATACCGGTAACTGATAACGACGGAAAATGAGCAATAATCTGAAGAAAAAAATTTCAACAGTTTTCACCACCGAAAATCTAAACGTGATACCTGAGGCACCGACTCTATACAGAGATTGTGAAGAAATATATTAAGCGAGATAGTAGTGAGTAGTAAGAAAAAGACAACCTAGAGCCTAATAAGTCACCAGGTCCCGTTGAGATATTTACCAGAGTATTAAAAGAATGTAAGGAAGAGCTTAGTATGCCCTTAGCAAAGTTGTTTAACATGTCCTAAAAACGGGTGTAGTGCAGAATCCTGAGGATAGAGAATGTAATACCGATTTCAAGAAGGAGATAGATCACTATCCTCTTAACTACCGTCCAATTAGTCTAACATCAATTGTAGGCAAATTGAGGGATGCAATAATTTCAAACGCTATCCGAAATCACATGGAGAAGGTGACATCCCCCTCCCCCAGGACAAAACCCCGTAAGACAAACCTTCGTGGACAAAACCCCTTGGATAAAGCTCCCTCAAGTAAAGTGCAAAGTAGGAGAAACCCCTATTTAGAGTAAAAAATAAGACAAAAGATCCTAACCTAACCTAACCTAAAATTATTAAAATAGACATAAAATCTAAATACTGTAGAAAAAATGGGGCTTTGTCCTATTTTTTACTATAAATAAGGGTTTTGTCCTACTTTGCACTTCACTTGAGGGGCTTTGTCCAAGGGGCTTTGTCCAGACTCGAGAAGCACAAGATGATCAATGATTCCCAAATGACTTTATACAAGGATCATATCTGATCAATCTATTAACATTCTTTCAGTTGTTTTCGAATCAGTGGACGAAGGGCACGATTATGGTGTGGTATATCTCGACTTTAGCAAAGCTTCGATGAGTCCCCAGAAAGACTAATAAGAAAAGTGGAGGCTCATGGCATTGAGAGATATTCTAAAATTGATTAGGCGTGGTTACAGGACAGGAAACAGGGAGTGAGATTAACGGCAACGTCACTAGTAGTACCCCAAGGCTCAGTACTTGGACCATTAGATATCGGCGTATACAGCAACATAAGTAAATTTCTGATGACACTAAAATAGACGGTAAAAATCTGACGAAGACTCAAGAAACTACAGGAAAATCTAAAAAAAAATCGAATGTTCTGAAAATGGCAGATAAAATTCAATGTGGACAAATGTAAAGTACTCAGTATAGGAGATGTAAACAGAGAAACTAGATACCAGATGAATAACGATGTTATAAAGAAATCCGACTGTGAGAAAGATTTAGGAGTAATGATAAGTAGGAATCTTAAACCAAGTAAAAAATGTATTTGCTCGAAACAAGGCTAATAGAGTACTTGGGTTCATATAAAGGAGTGTTACTTACAAGATTATGAGGTTATCCTAAAACTATACAATATCTTGCGCTTGTGAGACCTCACTTGGATTATGCAGTTTAGTTCTGGTCACCGTACTACAGAATGGATATAGAATCCTTGGAAAGAATTCAGAGAAGAATGACAAGACTAATCCGGGCATTAGCGCGATATGATCGAGGAGTATAAATGGAAGTCAGGGCTAAACAAAGATCATATAACAAAGGTACTCAAACTATCCAACCAGGAGCGAACTCGTAACAATGGTTTTAAATTAGACAAATTTAGATTTAGGCACGAAATAGGTAAACATTGGTTTGGAAATAGAGTAGTGGACGAATGGAACAAGTTATCAAACAATATCATTAACTTGCTGGATAGCTTCAAACATAAGTTGGATGGATACATGAGTGATAGGGGTTGGGTAGAAATGGAACTGCCCGGTTTGGTCCAATAGGCCGCTGTAGAGGCGTTTCCTCCATTCTTATGTTCTTATTAGTGAAATGGAGATGCTTTACCCTGTCTCTGTACTCAAGGTTCCTAATGCCTGGGATTAGTCTTGTCATTCTCTGAATTCTTTCTTGGGATTCTATATCCATTCTGTAGCTCGGTGACCAGAACTGAACTGTGTAATCCAGGTGAGGTCTCACAAGCGCAAGATATAGTTATAGTCTTGTAACTAACACTACTTTGTATGAACCCAAGTACTTTATTAGCCTTGTTTCGAGCAATACACATTGTTTACTTGATTTAAGATTCTTACTTATCATTACTCCTAAGTCTTTTTCACAGTCGGATTTCTATAACATTCATCTGATATCTGGTTTCTCTCTTTACATCTCTTAGTCTAAGTACTTTTGATTTGTACACATTAAATTTCCTCTGCAATTTTTCAGACCATTCGAAAATTTGTTTAGATATTCCGTAGTTTTGCTGAGTCCTCGCAGGTTTAATTACACGTCCTATTTTAGTGCCATCAGCAAATTTACTTAGTTGCTGCCTACGTCGATATCCATGTCGTTTATGTATATAATAAATAATATTTGTCCAAGTACTGAGCCTTGGGGTACTCCACTAGTGACACTACCCAAACCGATTGAGTGCCGTTAATGTTTATCGCTGTTTCCTGTCCTGTAACCACTCACTAATCCATTTTAGAATATCTCCTCCAATGCCACGAACCTCCACTTTTCTTATTAGTCTTTCGTGGGGGACTTGTTGAATGCTTTACAAAGTCGAGATATACCACACCATAATCGTGCCCCCGTCCACTGATTCGAAAACAGCTGAAAAGAATGTTAATAGATTGATCAGACATGAATGCCCGCTTGTGAAGCCATGTTGGGAATCATTGAATTCAACGTGTGACCCCACTACTTCTTTAACCATATATGTTGACCCCACCACTTCTTTAACCACTATATGTTGATCCCACCACTTTTTTAACCAGTATATGTTGATCCCACCACTTCTTTAACCATTATATGTTGACCCCACTACTTCTTTTAACCACTATATGTTGACCCCACCACTTTTTTAACCATATATTTTGGACCCCACTACTTTTTAACCATATATATTGACCCCACTTTCTTTAACCACTATATGTTGACCCCACCACTTCTTTGACCATATATGTTGACCCCACTACTTTTTTAACCATATATGTTGATCCCACTCTTTTTTAACCACTATATGTTGACCCCACTACTTTTTAACCACTATATGTTGACCCCACCACTTTAACCACTATATGTTGACCCCACTCACTTCTTTTAACCATATATTTTGACCCCACTACTTTTTTAACCATATATGTTGACTCTACCCACTTCTTTAACCATATATGTTGACCCATTACTTCTTTTAACCATATATGTTGACCCCACTCACTTCTTTAACCACTATATGTTGACCCCAATTACTTCTTTTAACCACTATATGTTTAACCTTACTACTTCTTTTTAACCACTATATGTTGACCCCATTACTTCTTAACCACTATATGTTGACCCCACCACTTCTTTTAACCACTATATGTTGACCCCACTACTTCTTTTTTAACCACTATATGTTGACCCCACTACTTTTTTTAACCACTATATGTTGACCCCACCACTTTTTAACCACTATATGTTGACCCCACCACTTCTTTAACCACTATATGTTGACCCCACTACTTCTTTTAACCTTTATATGTTGACCCCATTACTTCATTAACCCCATACAGGTATGTTGACCCCACCACTTCTTTAACCCCCACATGTCAGCTCCACAACACAAAACGTTTGATCGTGTGTCATTCAAGCTTATGTCGTCTGTGTTCCATTATATTAATTAAATCATCTTCAGCATTTAACTCATTTAAAAAAATCCATTGGGTTTTCATTAATTTCTGTGTCATCAGGTTTATTTTCCTTTCTAATAAAACTTATATTTCATTCGAGTTTATTTTATTTTTTGCTACATTTTTTAGTTCTCTGTTGTATCGTCGTAATTACACTCATGTTTTATTTTGTTATCGTACTTCAGTATTTATTCCAACCGTTCACACCAATGATGCCTTAAAGTTTTTTCTAATTATTATTATTATTATTATTATTATTATTATTATTATTATTTATTATTATTATTATTATTATTATTATTATTATTTATTATTATTATTATTATTATTGTTATTAGTTGTTTGTTGTTAGTATATTGTAGTATAGGTAAGTGATAGGGAGGAGGACGTAATGACAGGTTAATTAGTAAAAGTTGAGATTTTAATAAGGTAACGGTGAGGATGTTTGAATGGAGGTGAGGAATGAGGAAGGTGAAGGAAGTAAGGAAGGTGAGGGAAGGGAAGAAGGAAGGAGAAGGTGAGGAAGTGAGGGAGGTGAAGGAAGTAAGGAAGGTGAGAGTGAGGGGAGGGAAGTGAGGTGGGAAGGGAGGGGGAAGGTGAGGGAAGTGAGGAGGTGAGAAGTAGAAGGTGAGGAAGTGAGGAAGGTGAGGGAAGTGAGGGAGGTGAGGAAGGAAGAAGGTTAGGAAGTGAGGAGGTGAGGGGTGAGGGAGGTGAGGAAGTGAGGGAGGTGAGGGAAGTGAGGGAGGTGAGGGAGAGGAAGGTGAGGGAAGAGAAGGTGAGAAGATGACTAAAGTGATGAAAGTGAAGGAAAGTGAAGGAAAGTGGAGGAAAGTGAAGGAAAGCTTGATGAATGATTATACCATACAGCCGATGATTTAGAGGTTAAAAGGTTTATTATAGCGAATTATCTTGTACAGGAAGAGGGATTTAGGGATTATTTATCAACTATGGAGATTCCTTAAAAAACACAGATGAGGAACCTACTTACTTGTCAACAATGAAGGGATTACGTCACCGGGAGGAGTACAGGAGAGAGCTTATGGTAATTGTGGTGGGATTATAACACGGGAGGCTGACAACAACACGGGAAGGCTGACAACAACACGGGGAAGCTGACAACAACACGGGGAGGCTGACAACAACACGGGAAGGCTGACAACAACACGGGAGGCTGACAACAACACGGGGAGGCTGACAACAACACGGGGAGGGCTGACAACAACACGGGGAGGCTGACAACAACACGGGGAGGCTGACAACAACACGGGAGGCTGACAACAACACGGGGAGGCTGACAACAACACGGGGAGGCTGACAACACGGGAGAGGCTGACAACAACACTGGGAGGCTGACAACAACACGGGGAGGCTGACAACAACACGGGGAGGCTGACAACAACACGGAGAGGCTGACAACACTACCTGACATCTGATGCTTGTACAGAGACGTGAGGCGAGGGGTACTGACCTAACCTAACCTGACCTGACCTGACTGACCTGACCTGACCTGACCTGACCTGACCTGACCTGAATGACCTGACCTAACCTCTCATATCCGGTCTTACACTCCTATGTTGTCTCACTGTTTGTTTATGGCTTATGGTAACTTTTCACTAATATTTTTAATCTTCAAAGAATCACTAAATCTTTGTTTCATCTTCAGTTTTAAGCTCTACATTTTTTCCCAATGTTTTCTCTGATATATTTCATCTGTCATGATTACTCTGTCTAAAGCTGTTTGTTTTTTCTCATTTCAAAAATATATCATTCGAAGCACCTGGAGCTGTGTGTTGTATACGGATAATCTCACTACGATTATTTTCAAGTCAAACGTCTTTTTTTTATTTGTTTATACAGTCACCCCAAAAAACTATCTGTACTCCGGGTGATCGATGAGTTTCAGAATGAACACTGTGACTCCTGTTGTCTCGATAGGTTGTCAAAATCCTTCGTCCGTTGTGTCATATTTTTCAACATAATTTGTAGAGATAGTTTTTGTGTAGTGACTGTATAGAATATTATGACTGCCACTAACTGGTAATTACAGTTGTACCCAATAGTTGTTTGTTAATGTTTTGTAGACAGTTGGAAGCTTTCTTCTTGGTATTAATTTACTCTTTGTTCTCATAAATAATTTCAATATATTTCTCTCCTCTTGTGTTCGTTTACATAATGAGTAAAATGTAAATGTACACACACAACACACACACACACACACACACACACACACACACACACACACACACACACACACACACACACACACACACACACACACACACTTGGGTAGGGAAAACACAGCACTACTTAGGAATAGTTGTCTTTGATCCTTGTTTATGGAGAACATTGGACTTCTGACTACTGGAGGTTCTGAAGATGTTATGAAGGATCTTGATGTCTGAGGAAGGATTCATGCTAGAGATGAGAGAGAGAGAGAGAGAGAGAGAGGTACCGACTCACTTTACATTTTTGTACTTTTTTTAAACCTCTTTGGAGATTTTCTTCCAAGAGTTTATGGATATTAATGGTGCTAGAATAGGGGAGAGGGAGGGGTAGGGGGAGAGGGTAATGAGGGGGGGAGGGAGGAAGAGAGGGGAGGGAGAGGAGGAGAAGAGGGAGGAAGGGAGAGGGAGAGAAGGGGTGGGAAAGATAGGAGGGAGGGAAGGGTGGGGGGCATTTGCTAGACACCCAAATCACGTTTTCTATAAGAGAAAACTCGTTGTAGAAGACGTCTGTGAGATGATTTGTGTTTAATTCCGTGGCTCATCAGGACCTTCTCACCTTACAGGTTAATGAAGACGCATGGAGGTAATTATTTGTATCTGTTATAAGTAATGAAGCTGAGGTGGTGTGTGTGTGTGTGTGTGTGTGTGTGTGTGTGTGTGTGTGTGTGTGTGTGGTGTAGCGGGCAATCGACGAAATTTTTTCTTCAACCTCTCTCTCTCTCTCTCTCTCCTACGTTTGATCCACACTGCCAAATCATCTCACCCTCTCTGTTGTTCATCTCTCCCTCTTTCTCTTCCTTCTCCCCTGTGTTGACTTGTACCTCCCTCTTTCCCTACTCCTTCCTCACCCCTCTCTTTCTCCACTTATTTCCTCTTCCTCCTCCTCTTACCCTCTCATCTCACCCTATAATCATTCCTACTTCCCTCATCTCATTTATCTGATCTTTTATCTCTTTATCTCTTCTTCTCTTGCTTCCATATCATTTTTGGTTCATTTCTCTTTCCGTCCGTCATTAATCATCTCTTATCATTTCTGTCACTTCTCTTGCCTTATTCTGTCACTTATTACCCCTGTCACTCCTTATTCCTGTGTTACTCCTCATTCTTATGTCACTCCTCATTCCTATGTCACTCCTTATTCCTGTGTCACCCTCATTCCTGTGTTACTCCTCATCCTGTGTCACTCCTTATCCTGTGTCACTCCTTATCCTGTGTCACTACTTACCATTGTGTCACTCCCCACCTGTCACCCCTCACCCCTGTGTCACTCCACCCCTGTCACTCCCCACCCCTGTGTGTCATTCCCAACTCTGTCACCCCCTGTGTCCTCCCCACCCCTGTGTCATTCTCAACCCGTCACCCCTGTGTCACTCCCCACCAGTCCTCCCCACACCTGTTACTCCCCACACTTGTCCAACTTTCCCATAACTTGATTGGCTTTCTTCAATGTCTTCATGAACCCAACCTCGTGTGTGTGTGTGTGTGTGTGTGTGTGTGTAATAATAATAATAATAATAATAATAATAATTAACGGTTTATTAAAAGTTTTGCAGCCCGAAGGCTGAAAATATACATTGGACATAAATGACTTATTACATACATTGGTGGTTTAACAAAACCTTCATTAAGGAACATAAAGTGAACATACAGATTCATGTTTACAGTGGAGGTCAAGTAGATCATGTGCGCCGAAGTGTTGAACAGCAGACACGTGGTGTAGTAACTCCCTCACAGATGGTGTTATGAGGGCATCACGTGGTGTAGTATTTCCCCACAGGTGGTGCTATGAAATCAGGGCGTTGGTATGTACCGAAAAATCGATATAATAGCATTCACCGAAACTTGGATAAACCTAGACTCACGTGAGTTACCGGTCGAATAACAAATTGCAGGTTACCAATTATTCCATACCGATAGGCAGATTAGAAAGAAGGCGGAGTAGCAATCTATGTGGGATAATCTGAAGTGTGAAATAAATGAGAAATAAAAACTGGGAGGAATACAGAAAGAATTTGATAGAATTAATCGATGGTAGGGGAAAATAATCGCAGGAGTAATATATAAACCTCCTAATCTTGATAGAGTTAATGAGTGACTTATTTGGGATGAAATGCACAGGGCTTCCATACACAACAAAGTCTGTATAGTAGGCGACTTAACTTTAGCCAAATAGATTGGATTGACCTTATGGGTAACTCAATCAGGTTTGAATATCAGTTTTCTGCATATGCCGAATAAAGTTCTGTCAAACAGAGAAAACCTCATTAGTAATGTCGAGGTAGGGAACGAACTTGCTAACAGCGATCACAAAGAAATTAGATTCCATTTAGAATTTCAGGGCAGCCTCAAGGAAAATTCCACTAAAGTCCCAGATTTCAGAAGGGCAAACTTTGATAGTTTGATGAGGGTTGAGAGAAAGGGTATCACGCTTGGGGTGAACTACATGACCTCACATGAGGTGACCTCACACAATTTACTCACGAGGGCAACCTCACCTTACCTGGAGACCTGACGGTTGAGGATGACCTGATCACAAGATCTGAGGTTGACGAGATCCACAAAATTTAAATAATGAGTTACTTAATGGACAAAGGCAGAACATACCATACAGAAAACTCAGATCAAACAACAATGACCCTATAAATGGATAAATAATTATTACAAAATATTATTGGACAAAGGAAGCCTATGGATGAAGAATAAGTGTGAAGTTTACCTCTGAGATTATTATAAGGTATTGGCAGGGGTTAAGACCAAGATAAGAAAAGCAAGAGGAATAATGAACTGAAGGTAACAAGGAAAATCAAACCAGGGATTCTATCAAATGTATCAAACTAAAACATGAGAAAAGATTGAACCAATGCAGTCAGATACGGCGAGCTAACTGATAACGACGGAGAAATGAGCAATAATCAGAAAATTTAAACATGATACGAACCGATTCTACACAGAATAAAAAGAAAATAAATTAAGCGAGATTTACAGGCCCCCAAGTCTTGGGAAAAGCTCAGTCCATATGACAAGAAATGAGTAAGCAGCAAAATATAACAACCTGTGCATTATGGGGGTTTCAACTTCAGATAAATTGACTGGGACAACATTGTAGGTGACTTTGAATCTGAAGACTTCCTAGATGCAGTACAGGAAAAAAGTTTTAAAACCACTAATTACAGAACCTACTAGAGGTGACAATATAATAGACCTGGTATTAACAAATAAAGGAAATATTATCAGAGATATCACAGTAGGGAAGAACTAGGAGTGATGAAATCAGGTTCGAGGAGGTGGACTTCACCACAATTTATTGCTCTACCTATAGGCTTTTTGTCCAATAATATTCTTTAAATTCTATTTATCCATTTAGGGTCACTGTTGTTTGATCTGGTTTTCTGTATGGTATGTTTTACCTTTGTGCATTAAGTAACTCATTATTTAAATTGTTGTGGAA
>NW_024741557.1:17500-40000 GCF_018991925.1 Homarus americanus
TTCCAAATTAACATTGACCTATTGCGCCTAAATCTAAATATGTTTAATTTAAAACCATTGTTACGAGTTCGCTCCTGGTTGGATAGTTTGAGTACCTTTGTAATGTCCTTGTTTTAGCCCTGACTTCCATTTATGCACCTATATCATGTCACCTCACTCTACATCTCTCGAGGAATGCAAATTAAGATGCTTTAACCTGTCTCTGAACTCAAGGTAGTAGTAGTAGTATTTTTTTTTTTTTTTTATAATGGCCTCCAGCCTCCCCAATAGCCATACCTCAGCCACCATTTTATTACCTTAATATTAAATATCCTAATACATAAGTAGCTATCCTGTGTTGAGTTAGTTGAGCCGCAGATCTATGCGGCATTCAGTGACTGTTGCTTCATAGTCAATATCTGCAACTGTTGTCGGCTTTGGGGCCGATGCTTTCGTTCCCCTGAGGCAGAGCAAAGCCGATCGAAGGAGAAAAGATAGTCGACATCTCATCCAGGCTGTAACTTAACTTCTGGGCTACTGCTTCTGTTCGGAGATCACCTCTGCGGGTCTGGCATAGAAACATCTTGCACTTGGTCCCATCCACCAGAGGTTGTGAACACTAGAGGAGTTGAAGCTGCCTTGATCAACATTTTGAATTCTCTCCCCATGCCCTTATCTTGTTGTTCTCGTTCCTCCTGTGTGCATCATCGAGAGCTAGGTTACGGTGACATGCGCCCATAGGATAAAAATCCTGATGTCGAAGAAACTCGCTGTCCGCGTCCAGAATCCTCGAGCACTGACGTCAACATGCGGGCTTCGTTAGATGTGTTTGAAGTCCTATGTTGGAAGATCTCACCATCCAAAGGAAGGAGGTCGGTTCTACCATGACATCCCGCAGATTTCCTTTAACATATTTGCTGGGTGGTCCTTACTTCGTCATGCCTCATGCATGAAGCCCTTTCTTGCACACCATAGCGTGATCAACGTCATAGGAAGAGCCACACACGCATTGGGAGGGCAAACCTTCGACTGGCCGACCGTGCCTTAGAGCAATGGCAACTCTAAATTCTTGCTTATTGAGACTGAAACCATTTGCGCTTATCGGTAACGTAGTTAACCAGTTCGAAGACGCACCTCCCTGTGCTATAGCTACTTTTTTAGATTTTCTGGTACCTGCAGCAACAGTTGCTGCAACTTATCAGCAGAGCTGTCGTTCTGTCGTGATAGACCTCACGGATCTTGTTTACTTCACTGGTGTCCACCTCCCCTGTTGCGTTCTGGGCTATTATATGGTCCGTGAGGGCTGCCGTGAGCTTAAGTGAATTTTGATGTTTGGTGGCTGCAATCTCCTCTGGATTGATTAGTCCCATCCATCCCAGTCTTGATGGGTGCAAGAAGTGATCTTTCTGCTAGGGTTAAGTGAGGATGTTTCACTAATTTAGGAATGAAATTGACTCTGATAGCATCTTCCAGAGGTGGAGGAGGGTCCGATATCCGGGATAGTATGCATCAGGTAGTTCCAACGATGCTTGACTCCATGGTGAATGCGCAAAAGTTGCATGTGTGCTCTGTGTTAGCAATCTCAGACAGAGCTTGGATTTCCTTAACCCACTCATTCCCTTTCCATTCGTACTCAGTCTTGAAGTCCGTAGTGCCAATTACTGCGCCTGGGTGTCTTTTGGCCATCCTTTGTTATTTTTACCTCCTTCACCAAACACCTCCATTGCCCGTTCATGATGTTCTGGCTTCACGATGAGGAAGGACTTGCTGGCGTTTGGGTGGTACCTATTTGTGGACCTGTAACCAAATCCACCATTTTTGATGCCCTCCACTTTTTCCTGCTCCTGTAAGGTCATCAGCATAAGCCACTTGCTTGACCCCAGTTGTTTCAAATTTTATTTCTTGTTGGAGCACTGATAGGCCTATTGCATATTGCCACTTTACAGCTTAGGGTCCCCCTGTGTTCCCTCGGTTGACTGTAAGATGGTATCACCTCTTAGTGCCTTGTTGTTTACTATATAGTCTGATGTGATCGGATGCTATTTGCTATAATTGATTCAAGAAATTTCCCCTACTGACGTCAACTATTGGTCAGTAATTTGACGCTGATGCTCTGTCTCCTTTTGAATATGGGTACTACATTGCCTGTTTCCAAGTCTGGCACAACTCTCGTGTCTAATGATTTTGTAAATTTATTTTGAGGGGTCCCATGATCTATTCCTTACACTCTTTCAATACTCAAGGGATAATTTCATCCGGCCTGGGGATTTTTGTTTTTCTTTAAATTATTTATCTTCTTGAATCATCTCTTTTCTGATAGTAATATTCTTTAATTTCTCTTCTTCATTTCCCTAAATGTCAGTTACACCTCTGGCGTTTTTTCGTAAATTCTTCTGTGAAAACTGAGAAGATGTAACTGTTTAATGCTTTGCTTATTTCCTCACAATCATTCCTTCTCTCTCTCTGACTTTAAGGGCTTTTATCCTTGACCTTTGTCCTATATACCTGGAAAAATCCTTGGGATTCGCTTGGATTCTCTTGCTATCCTAATTTCGTAATCCCTCTTTGCCTTCCTTACATTTTTCTTAACATTCCTAGATAGTTCATTATACCTATCTGAGCTGCTCCTCTCTCCCTTTAATTTCTTATAAATTCCTTTCTTTATTTCTATGTCATGTTTTAAGTTTTCTGGTCATCCATGGCTCATTCTTATTTGACCTAATGTTTCTGTATGGTATATTTGTTCCTGTGCTTTTCATGAGTATACTAGTGAATATATTATAGTCATGATTAATTGTTGTGTTGCTTTGATCACAACATTCCTACAGAGACTGACCTGACCGTTCCCCAGGTGACCTCACCTAGGTACCTTCTTAACCCTCATAATCCGCCGATCAAAAAGTCTGGGACTCTGGCCATATTGTCATTATTTTCGTTTCCCAATTTCGGGTAAACCTGATTTCTCTGTGATCACTGTTCCCTAGTTCCTCCTTATTGTGATATCTCTGATAATATTTTCTTTATTTGTTACTAGGTCTAATATATTGTCACTCTAGTAGGTTCTTTAATTAGTTGTAAAATTTTGTCTGTACTGCATCTAGAAGTCTTCAGATTCATAGTCACCTAATGTTGTCCCAGTCAATATTTCTAAAGTTGAAATCCCCATAATGCACAGGTTGTTGTATTTTGCTGCCACATTTCAATTCCTGCCCTATGGGCTGAGCTGCTTTCCCAAGACTTCCTGTAAACAATTCCTATAATTAGTTTGTCTCTTCCTTCCGAATTTTACCCATACAAATTCGGTTCCTATTTCACCCTTTTATTGAATTATTAATACAACATTTTAATGTATCCCTGACGAAGATTGCGACCCCTCCCCTTCTTACCTTCCCTGTCCTTGTCAAAAGGTTGTACCTTCTATGTGGTAATTTGATAAAAGTTCTTGCTCAACAGATTCATCCAAGTTTCGGTGATTGCTATGACGTCTACATTCTCGGTACATACAACCGCTCTCAGCAAGTCTATTTTATTTCTAACGCTCCTACTGTTTGTATAGTATACATTTAAATCCTACCTCCGTGGTCCTGTTTTATCCCTTGTCTTGAGTAACCAATTTCTAGGACCTGGGGCCTGTTTTTGACTCCATTTATCCTGATTCCTTCCTAATTTCGACCCCCCTTTTGGGTGACAATACCTTCCAGGATGTATTTTCCCCCGCGCGAGACAAGTGTACCCACCACTACTGTACAGGTAGTCATTGCCATAGAACGGTCGTCAGTTATCAATGAAGGCTAAACCATTGCTCGCACTAATGTTTTTCCAGTCGGCAATTCATAGCAATTGCCTGGACAGCCATTCACCGCCAACTCCTCTGCTAGGCAAGACACCACATACTATCAGGATCCCTCCATATCTCTAACCTCCCCCAGCGCCCCTATGCCTCTTGAAAAGTTCCTCACTCCTAATCTTCCTTTGTCGTTGCTCCTACACTAAGCCAGGCTACTGGTTTAGTACCTCTCTAACAAGAACCCTATCCATCCTCTCAGCTATATGCCCTATCAAGCCCTATGAAAACACACCGTAGTCCTACGTTTCCTATCTCTCACGAAAAGTCCTGTCTACAAACCTCACGTGGCTGTCCCCAACTACCACGACCTTACCATGGGCAGGGTTTGACCAACTGTGTTTGTCCTCTCCCACCACACCGTTCTGGTGGAAGTGGATAAAATGAAGAAATGATTAGGTATGGTCACGAGGAGGATTGTTATTGGTGGTGAGAAATGATTGGCGACGATACTAGACTCAGAAGAAATAATAGAGGAGGAAAGATACTTCAGCTTTAAGGGGTTAAGGATAAAGGAGATGGCCCAGAAGTTTGTTAGAGTTACATGAGAGTATTCCATGCTTCATCCTAGTTCATGATTGTGTGTCAAGGATCAAATGTCAGGGCTTATGTCAGATCATAACTGTGTGAAGATCAGAGGTCAGGTCATAACTGTGTCAAGGTGAATAGGGGTCATATCTATGTCAGGTCAGAGGCCAGCATCTGTGTCAGGGTCAAAGGTCAGGTCATATTTATGTTAAGAAGGTCAGGTCATAACTGTTTCAAGGTCAGGGTCAAAGGCACGTCATAACTGTGTGTGTCAAGGTCAAAGGTCAGGGGATGTCAGAACAGCTTCAAATGTTAACTCATTCCTTAAGTCTCTTCATCAAAGACTGACATTTAACATTTTTCTTCCCTCGTGGTCCCCTCCCTCTCCCGGGTGTCAAGGTATTTGTCATGGTGTGTCTTATTTGCATATTCTCATTAAGAAACAAGATTAAAAACTGAGGATAATTATAAGGTAGATAAGTTAACTCTGGAGGCGGCTTCAAGGTTTACACTGGATCCATTAAAGGGAAAATTTTGCAACATAACGTGAATAATTTTGTTCTGAGTTTAAAACAAATATGTCCGATGCACTTTATATAAGCTCATAAACTGTTTAATATAATATCTATGACATTTTTATTACAATTTTATGTTATTATCTATTTGTTAATTTACCTGTGTGTTAGAGGAACAGGTAAATAATTAATATATGATCGTATAAAGAATATTATATTTTCATTTACGATGCAGTTTAATTGAGGATGTATAATTATTTATTTTACAATCCATATAGTATAATATAGAAAGTATAATTAGTATAATTATCAGAATGAACTTATAGAGAAAAGAGACTTGACTTCTCCGTGGTGGGTTATAGTGAGTGAGGAACCAAGACAAAATACAAAAATTACGTTTCTTGTTAAGTGTAATTAGAGAGTTTTACGTCTGTCAATAACATTTGGTTAAAGCCACAATAACATTTGGTTAAAGTCAACATCAGTCTCCGAACATATACTTCAAATATTAACATTAATTTTCATACCATTTTATATTTTTTAGGACAAACCTCCGACAAAACACGCATGTAAGTAAAGCAGGACAAACCGGACAAAATCCCTGTTATGCAAGAAGGACAAACACCCAGACAAAACCCTCCATTTAAAGTAGACAAACCCCGGACAAACCCCATTTAAAGTAAAGTAGGACAACCCCCAGCTAAAAACCCCATTTATTGCATTAATATTTCTCAAAGCCATTTTCAAGATAAAATAAACTTGGATAATAGGTTAGGTTAGGTTAGTCTAGTTTAGTTTAGGTTGGGTTAGTTGGGTTATTTTTAGCTAGGTTAGATTAAGAAGAAGGAGATGTTAGCTTAGGTTAGGTTATTTTTTAGGTTAGTTAGGTTGGCTTAGGTTAGGTTAGTTAGCTTAAGTTGGAGGTTAGTTTGATGGTATTGAAGTCTGGACACGTATTAAGATGAAGCGATATCTTAGACAACTGCTCTTATCTTCCATCGTCTGGGTGTATCAAGAGGTAAAGATGGTGACGTGGTAGTGATAGGAGATGGTGTATATGTTCTACTGTAGTGTATACATGTACACAGAGATTCAGACATAAGTATGTGTCTCACACACACGTATACATACAAAAACTCAAACATACATACAGACAAACGAAACACATACACATACACATAAAAACACATATACACAGACGAACGTACACAAGCTCCACACACACACACACACAGAAACAAACTCACAAACGTATACACACACACACACACTCACACACACAAGCACACACAAACACACAATTCTGCTAAAGGTAGATTTCTCTGCATTTGAAACACTGGTGACTGGGAGTGATATAGGTCAGCAGAATAGCTCTTGGAAGGTAACGACGGGTAGTCCGCCCCGGTGAAACGGATAATATAATATTGGCATTGGGAGTGACACGTTCAGCCTGTAAGACCTGAAGACTTTTAAGACCTGACATGTACGTCCTGTAAGACCTATAAGACCTGTAATACTTAAGATCTGACCTGTAAGACCTGTAAGACCTATAAGACCTGTTAGACTTGTAAGACCTATAAGCCCTGTAAGTAAGACCTGTAAGACCTAAAGACTTGTAAGACCCATAAGACCTGTAAGACTTGTAAGACCCATAAGACCTGTCAGACCTGTACATCTAAGACTTGTAAGACCCATAAGACCTGTCAGACCTATAAGACTGCGGAGTGATATATAAGAGTGATATTGCTTTGTGTGGTACTGTGTTTTGTTATCAGGTATTGGCTCGTGGTACGGTGCTCACTTAACCTAGACTTAACCTTAACCTTGACTTAACCTTAACCATGACTTAACCTAACCTTAACCATGACCCTAACATTAACCCTTGACTTAACCTTAACCGTGACTTAACCTTAACAATGACCTGACTTACCCATGACCTAACCTTAACCTTAACCGTGACTTAACCTAACCATGACCTAACCTTACCCATGACTAACCTTAACCTTACGTGACTTAACCTAACCCAACTTACAACTTAACCTTAACCTTAACCGTGACCTAACCTAACCCTTGACTTAACCTTAACCTTGACTTAACCTAACCATGACCTAACCTTAACTTTGACTTAACCTTAACCATGACCTAACCTTAACCTTAACCGTGACTTAACCTTAACCGTGACTTAACCTAACCATGACCTGACCTACCCATGACCCAACCTTAACCTTAACCGTGACTTAACCTTAACCATGAGACCTAACCTTACCCATGACCTAACCTAACCTTAACCGTGACTTAACCTTAACCTAAACCATAACTTAACCTTAACCTTAACCGTGACCCAACCTTAACCCTTGACTTAACCTTAACCTTGACTTAACCTTAACCATGACCTAACCTTAACTTGACGAACCTTAACTATGGACTCTAACCTTAACCTTAACCGTGACTTAACCTAACCGTGACTTAACCTTAACCATGACCTGACCCATGACCTACCTTAACCTTCAACCGTGACTTAACCTTAACCATGACCTAACCTTACCCATGACCTAACTCTTAACCATGACTTAACCTAAACCATGACTTGACATTAACTCTGACTTAAATTTAACCTTGTCTTAACCTTAAATTTAACCTGACTTAACCTTAACCTTAACCATGACTTAACCTTACTATGTCCTAACTTTAACCATGACTAACATTAACCTTGACTTAACCGTAACCCTATGACTTAACCTTAACCATGACTTAACTTTAACCATGACTTAACCTTAACCTTGACTTAACCTTAACCTTTGACTTCACTAATCGTGACTAACCTTAACCATGACTAAGCTTTCACCATGACTAAACCTTAACCATGTCCTAACTTTAACCATGACTTAACCTTAACCATGACTGACCTTAACCCTTGACTTCACCTTAACTTGACTTAACCTTAACCTTAACCATGACTTAACCTTAACCATGACTTAACTTTAACCATGACTTAACCTAACTTGACTTAACTTAACTTTGACTTAACCTAACCTTGACTTAACCTTAACCATGACTAAGCCTTCACCATGACTAAACCTTAACCATGTCCTAACTTTAACCATGACTTAACCTTAACCATGACTTGACCTTAACCCTTGACTTCACCTTAACCTTGACTTAACCTTAACTTTAACCATGACTTAACTTTAACCTTAGGTCGTTTTTGAAGTTTGGTCACGAAAGAAAAAACTCAGAATTAAAGTGTTTGGTTTTTTTATATATTCCCAGGTTAATTAACACAGGATTATGTTAAGGTATTGTATATTGTTTGAGGCGTTGGTTGTAAATTATTTAATAGGAGAAGTGTGACAGTTTCTCCCGAGTACCAACCAACTCTTATTTACTTACTTACTTAATTTATTTTGATTACTCACTCACTACTCACCTACTCACCAGTCAATTATTTAGTTTACTTATTAACTTACTTCTACTTTGCTTTACTTACTTACTAACTTTATACTTAACTTTACTTACTTACTTACTACTTACTTACTTACTTACTTACTTACTCACTTATTTATTTAGTTTTACTTACTTATTTACTTTTTTACTTATTTAGTTTACTTACTTACTCACCATGACTAACTTACTCACTTATTTATTTAGCTTACTTACTTATTAACTTACTCTACTTACTTACTTTACTTACTTATTTAGTTTACTTACTTACTTACTAACTTTGCTTACTAACTTTGTTTACTAACTTTACTTACTTACCATGACTTACTCACTTATTTATTTAGCTTACTTACTTATTAACTTACTTACTTACTTACTTACTTACTTACTTACTGCGGCATAAAGTGGTTGTGGTCAAAACACTTACCACTCCTGCCACTGGTGACGTTTTATAGACCATCATAAAATGCTGTTGAAACACACACACACACACACACACACACACACACACACACCACTTATACACACACACACACACACACACACACACACACACCAGACCCCACCACTTATACACACACACACACCCCGCCCCCATCACACAGCGTTTTAATCACTCTTAAGCTCTACCACTTCCCACAAGAGTGATAGCTTCACCGCCAGACCTACAAGGAAACACACACACACAACACACTCTACTACTACTACTTACTTTCTACTTTGCTGTCATCGAATCGAGGACGATCATCCAGCTATTATACAATGATTGAGTTATTAAGGATGTCACCTAGGTTGGTGAGTTTGAGGTGACTAAAGAGGCCGATACGGGACCGGCAGGGTCGATCACAGATGTTGCACACGGGGGGCTGCATCTAGTGCGGGAGGGGGCGGCAGCGTCTTTCCGGCGTTGGCGCTTGCCGCCCTGTTATGCAGTCGGGCTAACTCGAAAGTATTGACACCGTCTTGTATGCTGCTCCTCCAAGCGTTATGGGTATGGAGTAATCGTCTCCAGGTGAGGGGCGATTTCACTTTTCAGGTTTGTTTTGAGACTAGCCTTATACCTTTTCAGTTGCCCGCCAGGTTGGGGCGTATGCATTGATGAAAAAGGCATGGCATGAGTGATTCAGTGGGTCTCTGAGCGTCATGAGGCGCTCGTTGATTCCAATAGGCATTTCAGTTAGCCTGTGTAGGATGCATTGGCGGATGGCAAAGCCAACACCATAAATGCGGTTTTTCTCCGCAGCAGGCTCACTCTTCTAGAAGAAGTTATAGACAGACCCCCGTTCTGTGAATTGACCCTCGTCTGGGGCAGTTCTTCTTTCAGGACGCTTATTTGTGCCAGTATCCAGAAGGGTCCCGAGATTCAAATTTTTTGTTTGGATCTGTGTTTTTTATTGTGTTTTCGACTGCATAACTTACTTTGTGCGGTTGCCCAGTCAGGTTTTTTTTTTTAGGCAGTCTATGTTTAGTGCACCTTTTCTAGCCCCTCTCCCCATGTGGGGTGAGCAGAGTGGCTCCTCGAAATGTCTGCTTAGTCGCACACACACAGGACCGGATTGCACCGCTGTCCAGATCCCAGTGTATAAACGACCACTTTATCTGTGCCTCCAATGAGCAGAGTTGTGACTAGAGACTCCCGGCAGTCATCACTGTCTGTCCGTCGTCATAGGACTTTTGGGGGTATAGGAGTTTTGATTATGATGAGAGGTATGATGAGCTGGATGATGGCTGCTCGTGAGTTGATTTATGTGGTGAGGCAGGAGCGCAGGCTGCAACCACACATCTTGGCTCCCCCTTTTCCTGATCCAGTGGTGCAAGTGTTGCAGTGGCTGGGGAGAGGGAGAGTTGCAATGAACTACTGATAGCCCAGTTTGTTGGGTTTCGCCTTAGTAGCCTGTCCATCATGTATTGCCTTCGTCCGTTGGTGTAGTCGTTGGGTTCCCATGTTGGTCACCTCTTTTGCCTATACCGCCGTTGGGGTCTTGTTGGAGCTCTGTAAGCATGTGTGCCTGATGCGGGGCTCCACTTCAGATTTTTTGCTCGGGGTTTACTCCCGTAGCCTTATACCTACCAAGGTTAATCTGCAAGGCAGTGGAACAATGGTTGGTAGGTGCTAGAACGTGTCCACATGCCAGTGGGCCTTTGCGCCGTCCCTCTGCCGCCACCCTCCCCCCACCCCCCACCCACACACGCGTGATGAATGTTTCTGCCGATAAATGAAGAATAATAGATCTATTTAGTGCCACAATTTTTACACTCACTGACATTAACACACAGAGAGAGACGGGAGATGGAGATTATATTATTTATATTAATTTTTTTTTCGCAGTCTTCCAACTCTTGTATATATTTATGTCTTATAATTCTCACTACATGTTAAAAATGGTTGAAAATTACAAGGGGGTATAACAAAATGAAATTCAGTTTAATTCGTTGATTAGCTAAGTTAATCCTCAGCTTAATCTCGGTTAATCCTTCAGTATTTTTTGTATCTTTAGAATGAAACATAGGTTCAATATTTACATCTTTCATCTGGTATTTAAATGAACTTTTAAGTCATTTAGAAACTACTACTGTCTTATGAGGAATTTATTAATGAACAAATCTTTGAACATTGTCTAGGAACGCATCATCAACCACTAATTAATCAACAAATACGAGAATATTCCACATTGTCTGGAAAGTGACATCAACCAGGACAGGTAAGGTCAGGTAAGGTCAGACGTCCACTATCTCCAGCCAGTCTGTCCAGGTCTAGTTAAGTCAGGTTAAAGCAGGTACAAGTCAAGTCAGGTCAGGCGTCCACTATACCTCCAGCCAGTCTGTCCACCACAGTCACACTCTATAACAGTAACCGTGAGTGTGAGTGTAATTGGTGGAACAGGTGTGTGTTTGGGAGCTAATTGGTCCATCAGTCGTGGCAATGGAACGGTGAGTGTGTGTCTGTCCCTCGGCCAACACACAGCTCCCCGGCCTCACTCCTCAAGACGAATATAATAATCTGTGATAATAATCCGTGAATTATTAAGTAAAATTGATAATTATGAGACAAAATAATTCCATAACTAAAAAATTATTAGAATAGAAAATATAATTGACTAAAAGGAAAATACAATTGATTATTTAGAGGATTATGTGAGAAATAAATTGTTAGCAAAAAATTTACAATTCTTAAATATTAGTGATTGTGAAAAGTGTTGATAGCTGAGTGAAAATGAGATATAAAACATGAAGTATGATATTAATAAAGGTACATATATAACACAGAATGGATAATTGATAGCCCAGGAGTTATTGGGTCATTAAGAGCTCGGTGAGGTGACAACTGAACCCTCCGGGCTAACAATGAGGTGATTGAGGTGATTGAAGCACTGACAATGTGGTGGTGGTAATTTATATTCGGTAATTAATGGCAGACAGGGATGGAATACAGTCTACGTGAATAAATAAATAACTCACTCTGAATACCTAGATCGTTAGTGGCTCCATACCTGTCAGGTGTGGGAAGACCATTGACACACCCTATGAATTTTTAAACTGTATTGCATGGTGTACAGTCAACTATAAACTCCATTCACCTCTCTCTCTGAACCACCGAACCCTGCCCAAAACTCATGAATCCGAATCATTTGTGGACTGAATAATGTATCAGTCTACTGCTTCGGGTTCACGAGTCTGAATCTCTCGGGGGTTAGTGGTTCAGGAGGAGAGGTGAATGGACTGTGTGTATGTCTGTATGTATGTGCTTGTCTGTGTGTGTCTGTGTCTCATTTACTGTACCCTCCAGCAAGCCGTAATGATTATCGTCTAATAAAGAGAGAAAGAAAGGGAAGGAGAGAGGGAGGGAGATAGGAAAGAAGGGAGGAAGGAGGGAGGGATGAAGGGAAGGAAGGAGGGAGGTTGTTGTCAGCGGGGTCCGGACAAAAACCCCTAGCACAAAACCCCCTTGGACAAAATTCCTGTGGACAAAATCCACTTGGACGAAACCCCCTCAAGTAAAGTGCAAAGTAGGACCAAAAAAACCTTGATTACATTAAAAAATAGGACGAAAGCACCATTTTTTCAGAATTTAAGTCCATTTTAATAATCTTAGGTAAGGTTAGGTTAGGTTAGGTTAGGTTAAGTTAAGTTAGATTAGATTAGATTAGGTTAGGTTAGGGGCTTTCGTCCTATTTTTTACTCTAAATAATTTTTTTTTCAACTTTGGACTTTACTTGAGGGGGTTTTCTGGGGGTTATCCTACACCCGTTGTCAGCGCTGAGTCCACTGTCTGGTTGGCTGTCTGTCCACTCATTACCCTGACGGTGAACATCAAACAGGTTCCCTACACGTTAAGGGTCGCCTCCCTGCCATCAACATCCTTGACACGCCTTCAGAAATGCACTATTTAGTGAGTTAGGTTAGGTTAGGTTAGGTTAGGTTAGGTTACGTTAGGTTAGGTTACGTTAGGTTAGGTTACGTTAGGTTAGGTTAGGTTACGTTAGGTTAGGTGAAACAGATTTTTTTCACTTTGTTTACATGAAAGATGTTGTGATATGTTTCATATTGTTTCCACGATTTGTTTCACTCTGTTGGGGTGGAAGAAAAGACTGTGTTTCGTGTAGTTTTCCTGATTAACTTAGAATGTGTTGTTTATCATTGTGTTGAGGTGAAACATATAGTCATGTTCCACTGTGTTTAAATGGAACAGTGTGAAGCGTTCCACTGTGATGGGATAAAACATAGTGGGTTTGTTTCTCATTGTGTTAAGGTGGAACATATTGTGTTGTGTTACACCTTATTGAGACAAACATAGTGTGTTGTGTTGCAGTGTTGGGAAGGTGTTTTGTCCCACTGTGATGAAATGACACATAAACACGTATTATTCATGTCTTTTGTTAATGATCCGTGTCAGGTTATAATGACACGAATTAGTACAAGCGGTAGTGATGGTTGAAGATTCCCCCGCTCCGCCCCCCCTCCGCCTCCCTCCGCCCACCCTCCCCTCCGCTCCGCTCCTCCTCCGCCCCGCCCCGCCCCGCCCCGCCCCACCCCACCCTTTATCTCACCTGGGGATGCGTCCTTACCTTATACATTATTCACTTCTTGACATACACTACCTAAGAGAGTGGAGCTCCTTGCTGCCTGGAGTCACACTGGAACACCCATATAATATTTCCTACCGTGAATATTTCTTGACTATTAACGGCACACACTAATCTAACCTACCCCATTGTTAATATTGTACATGTGATTTTTTTCATTATGCATTACTCTCTCTCTCTCTCTCTCTCTCTCTCTCTCTCTCTCTCTCATATAAAACACACGGAAATACACAATATATTGGATAGTGTTCACCGTCTAAATAAAAGATGTTGGATATATTCATATTTCCACGGTGGGTGGCTGGGTGGTAGTTCCCAGGCAGCCTCTCACATATTCACATTTCTAACATTTTTACAAAGAATTATTCGTTTGTTTGTTGTATAATTTTGTAGATGTAGTCAACAAGACCTTCAACACTTACCTCATTATTTATTATCAATAGAAAGTCTCCATTATCCAAAGCTGTGTTGCTTCAAATGGTAATCTTGACACGACAACAACAACAAGCATAAATGATAATAATTACAAAGTTATACGGAATAATAAATAACATACAGGCGTGAGTATAGATGAAGGTGACATACTTTGTGCTTTCCTCATTAACCTGAAAATCTTCCATCCATAATAACTTTGTCTCCCAACACGTGCTTTGAATTACAGAACAACATTAACTAATAAGCTTCGATATTAACCATAAACGAGTCAGTGATTTATATTATTATTGTGAAGTTTACAACCTAACTCTCTTTAGATACCGACCCCAAAGTTATTAAAGTGTGAACAGCTTAATGAAATAGGGACTTAAGTTTTCGCCTTTTTAATATGAATCTTTTATATAACTACTGTAATTCATGAAGCCATTCCTGAAAGTCATGTGAAGGTGAAAGAGTTTGTGTTTTGTCAATTGTTTTCTAACTACTAACTAATATTGTACCAAGTCTTCTGGAAAATTGTAACAAGTAGGTTGGGTTGGCTTGAGATGGGTTAGGTTAGGGTAGGTTAGGTTAGTTTAGGTTAGGTTAGGTTAGGTTAGGTTAGGTTAGGTTAGTTAAGGTTAGGTTAGGTTAGTTAAGGTTAGGTTAGGTTAGGTTAGTTAAGGTTAGGTTAGGTTAGGTTAGTGTTTGAATTATTATTAACAGTATTCTGGACTAGGACAAGTGAGGAGCTATTGTTTGGGCGAAAAAATCAATCAAAAGTGTAATTGTTGCATCAAAGGAGGACTAGCGGGTACATAGGCAATAATATCCAGTGATTACAGTTTTAATTACATTTGATTTAAATACCTTAAGCAGACAAAACAATGAATTTAATCCCCCATACCGACAAATGTTGATTGATAGAATGTTTAATAATAATGTTTCCCATGAGACAAACATGAGAGATATATCATTACCTTCATTTGTGTTTCTTTCTCATCATCTTTCATTCCCAGTTGAGGATTTGTGAGACATTAAAGACCAACGTCATATTTAACTAGCAGTAAACTCCTCCAACATATATCACATAGAAACAGATTAAAATGATTGATTAGTTTATATCATAAAGGTAAACAAACTAATGCATACCTGTGTTGGGGGAGCCTGTGGTCACACCTAACCTAACCTAACCTAACCTAACCTAACCTAACTTAACCTAACGTAATCTGACCTAACCTAACCTAACTTAACCTAACGTAATCTGACCTAACCTACACATTCTAATATACCAGTCGATCATTAAACTGTTAACTGTACTCTTAGATCGTGGAGTGATTTGGATTAATCTCCACTTGTGAAAATATACAGTTAAAGCCAGTCGGGTCCAGTCTCAAAAGTTAACTGTGGCCAGTCTCTCTCTCTCTCTCTCTCTCTCTCTCTCTCTCTCTCTCTCTCTCTCTCTCTCTCTACTTCGTAATACGTATCTAAAAATAACACAGATAACAATGTATTACTGGCTGGAATCCGTTTATATATCGTTGCAACTTTACCATTAATGTGTACAGCAATATTCCTGCAATTGCAACATACACATCACAAGGCGGGAACATTCGAAATATTTATTTGAGTTTCAGGAGAGTGAGAAACGGCTTTCACTCCACTCACCACCACCCACTCACTCCTCTCACTCACCACTCCACCACCACCACCACCCACCACTCACTCACCACTCACCCATTCACCCACTCACCACTCCTCACCTACCACTCACCCACCACCACCACTCACTCACCACCACCCACCACCACCTCACCCACCCACTACTCACTACCACCACTCCACTCACCCACACCACCACTCACCCCACCACTCCACCCACCCACCACCACCACCCATCCACCTCACCTCACCCCACCTCCCACTCAATCCACCACCACTCACCCACCACCCATCACCACTCCCTCACCACCACCACCACCTCACTCACTCACCCACTACTCACCACCCACTACCTACTCACCACCACCACTCACCCACCACCACTCCTACCTCACTCACTCACCCACTCACCCACTACTCACCTTCACTCCACTCACCACTTCCCAACTGACTAATCTTCTCTTACAGACAGCAGTGAGGACTTCGACTGGACGAACTAATAGATCTTCACCACTAAACACTCAGGTAATCCGCCCTGGAGGCCAAGACTACCTGGAGGCCAAGACTACCAGTGAGGACTACCTGGGAGGCCAAGACTACCTGGAGGCCAAGACTACCTGGAGGCCAAGACTACCTGGAGGCCAAGACTACCTGAGGCCAACTACCTGAAGGCCAAGACTACCTGGAGGCAAGACTACCTGGAGGCCGAGACTACCTGCATGCCGAGACTACCTTCCTGAGGCCAAGACTACCTGCATGCCGAGACTACCTGGATGCCGAGACTACCTGGAGGCCAAGACTACCTGAGGCCAAGACTACCTGGAGGCCAAGACTACCTGGATGCCGAGACTACCTGAGTCAGAAGACTACCTGGAGGCCGATACCTAAAGGTCAAGACTACTGCAGAGGACGAGACTACCTGAGACAGATACCTGGAGGCCCAGACTACCTGGAGGCCAGACTACCTGGAGGCCAGACTACCTGATGAGACTGGAGTCCAAGACTACCTGGGGGCCAAGCAAGACTTTAGGGCCTGGACTACCTGGAGGACGAGACTACCTGGAGACAAAGACTACCTGGAGGCCAAGAGACTACCTGGAGGCCAAGACTACCTGGATGCCGAGACTACCTGGAGGCCAAGACTACCTGGAGGCGAGACTATCTGAGACGAGACTACCTGGATGCTGAGATTACCTGGAGGCCAAGACTACCTGGAGGCCGAGACTACCTGGATGCCGAGACTACCTGGAGGACGAGACTACCTGGAGGCCGAAACTACCTGGATGCCGAGACTACCTGGAGGCCGAGACTACCTGGAGGCCGAGACTACCTGGAGGACGAGATTACCTGGAGGACGAGATTACCTGGAGGCCAAGACTACCTGGAGGCCGAAACTACCTGGATGCTGAGATTACCTGGAGGACGAGACTACCTGGAGGCCAAGACTACCTGGATGCCGAGACTACCTGGAGGCATCTCTTATTAACGTCAGATCTCCTATTGCAAACTTTCTTTTTGGGTTCTAACATTTCTGACGTACATGCAGTGTGGGGTGGTGGTCTTAGGTCGTCCCAGGTCGTCTTAGGTCGTCCCAGGTCGTCTTAGGTCGTCCCAGGTCGTCTTAGGTCGTCCCAGGTCGTCTATAGGTTTGTTTGTTTGTTTTAGATGAAGAGAGAACTGTTTAATAAGGAAAGGCAAATCATAATACATTAGAAAAAAGTTTTCTCTGATGCTTCTTGAGAATGCTTGAAAATATCGGAAGACAGACAAACAGACAGACAGATAGACAGACGGACGGACAGGGAATAAGAGAGACAGAGAGACAGACAGAGAGACAGAGAACAATTAAATATAACAAGCAAATGGCAGTACTCTCTGACCTGTCGTGACCAATGACCTGACTTCACCCTCTCCCCCTACAAAAAAAAAAATCACTGTTGTATGATTTTTTTTATCTATGATTTAATTTTTTTTTAGAGACGAGATAAATATACCTGGATGTCTCTCTGTGCTTCTGTGTCTAATTATTTGTCAAAGTCTATCTAACCATCTCTCTCTCTCTCTCTCTCTCCTCTATACCACCACATAATCCAATACATCCATTATATAGTTGAGACAGATAAGGAAGGTTTTTAGTATCAGATAAGACTGCCAGGGTCCGTGTTAGGGCTGGGCGGGCGGCCTGTTTAACCAGCATTTAATGAGGTAATGGACCCCTCAGTCTCAGGATATTAACATGACTTAACTTTAAATTGACTGCTTGAGAGAGAGAGAGAGAGAGAGAGAGATAGAGAGATAGAGAGAGAGAGAGAGAGACTTGATCATTGTCAGTCTCTACAGGTAACTTGTGGAGACTTTTTGCAGGTGTTTATGTGAAGGTATTTGAGTTATTATTATTATTATTATTATTATTATTATTATTATTATTATTATTATTATTATTATTGTTATTATTATTATTATTATTATTATTATTATTATTATTATTATTGTTATTATTATTATTATTATTATTACACACACACACACACACACACACAATAAACTCTACGGACAATACAAACCAGAGTTCACTGTGTTTACCTCAAACATGTTTACTGCAATCACACATGTACTCCCCTCTGTACTATGCTGGACTCTAGGGTGTAACATAAGGACTCTAGGGTGTAACATAAGTACTCTGGGGTGTAACATAAGGACTCTAGGGTGTAACATAAGGACTCTAGGGTGTAACATAAGTACTCTGGGGTGTAACATAAGGACTCTAGGGTGTAACATAAGGACTCTAGGGTGTAACATAAGGACTCTGGGGTGTAACATAAGGACTCTAGGGTGTAACATAAGTACTCTGGGTTGTAACATAAGTACTCTGGGGTGTAACATAAGTACTCTGGTGTGTAACATAAGGACTCTGGGGTGTAACACACTATAAGTACTCTGGGGTGTAACATTAGGACTCTATGGTGTAACATATTTTCCCTAATGACCACACCAACACCTCGATACTAATGAGATACGACGATAACTAATGTGGCAATTAAACCCCAAGAGATCCTATAGATTTTAATTATTCGTTTTCATTTTTTTTGTAGAATTCGTTAAAATCTTAGCATCTTAGGGCTGGGTGTGGGTGGAAGTTTCCATGTTGGTTGGCGTGTGTGTGTCCAGGCATAGAACTAATATTGGCTTTGTTCTGGCAGCTGTTGTAGGATCAGAATTAATGAGAGTTGAGTATAATTAAAGGAAGGTACTATAATAAGACTTGGTTATTTTAATAATATTATTTACTCTTAATATGTTTAATGTTTAATAGAATGTGTCTAGAAGTAATATCAGGAGAATTTGTATTTCGTTAATTGTGTATTTAACAGGAGGGTTAAGTTTAGCATCATTAAAGGTTCTCTGCTTGATCATTGGTTGCATTTGTTTTGCTTTTGTTTACAAGGAAAACATCAAGAATAAACCTTTTATTATTTATGTTTTTTATACTTGGTGTGCCTCAATACCGTGAGTAGAATTACGTGTTATTTTATGAGGCCTATAAGGATGTTTTGTTTAGTCTCTGCCTCTTGATTCTTACCAGGAAGTCTATTCGTCACGTTGTTATTATGGAGAAGAAAAGAGCTGGAATAAATGTGCCTAATGCTGGTGGCTTAAAGGACCTGGTGTTAATACGGTCATAATAGTGGACTAACTCTTGTACATACACACACACACACACACACACGCGTCCTTAAGCGGCACCAGGCCTCTATACACACACACGCGCACACACACGCACACACACACACACACACACACACACACACACACACACACACACACACACACACACACACACACACACACACACACGCACACACACACACACACACACACACACACACACACACACACACACACACACACACACACACACACACACACGCACGCACACACACACACACACCTCAAGCCAGTGACAAACACTTCCGTCCACTTATGGAATTTCAACCGATGGCCACCAATCACTTACTCCCGACGCACTGTATCATCTAAAAGCGTGGAGCGGTTATCCCTGATGGGGTGTTATGTTTCTCAAGTCACTGAAAATATTATTCACCTTGTGAGCCGTAGACAAAGGCCGTCATGCGCAGCCAGTAGAACCGTAACCTCCCACTAGGAAACCGGAGAAACCCACCCTGACAGACCATACCACCACACTGAAGTTCCACGGATAGCGGTATGATCTCCGTCTTTACTGCTATCCGTCACTTCCCTGGCTAACAAGTTCTGAGCAGGCTGCTTGGCTGATCAGGTCAACCGCCGCGCGCGTGGTTGCCGCATAAGACAGCAAATTGTACCTGGCGTGTCACATTGGGATATCAACTCTTTCATCACCCAACCGTCCTAAGGAAGGCAACGAGGGCGTTGCCTCTAATCGGTGCTTCGCCCGTCCGCCTGGATGTTCAAGTCCCAGCAGTCATGTGGAAGCGTATGGGCCACGTGTCGTGCTGCGGGCACACCCACGCAACCTGCCTCCATCATAATCTGTGTGACGCCTGCATCACGCCTCGATCACCCTGAGACACTCTTATCAATTATCTCAGCATCACCACCTCAGACCACCTCAGAGGTTTGTTCCATGTGCCAAGTTAGTATTATGTGGGGATTTAAATGAAAATTGACACCACTGATATCAGGACCAGCTATCACTATCACAGGTTGACCTTCCCCCACACACAGTCAAAACACCCTTGACCTTATCTTAACTGACTTAGCGGACCAGTACCAACCTCTCAGCTTCTGCCTCCTATCGGGTGTGGCACACTTATCAGTGTATCCAGGTCTACTGCCACTCCCACTCAAGTACAGAGACCCTACATCAAGACCTACAGGCCGTTACTGACTGACTCTGCAGTACGCCTCTTTGGACAGTGGATAGTTCACTATCCTGGACTGAAGTGCCTTTCAGCGTGGATGACGTGGAAACCAAATGGATAAATTATACCAACACCACCACCGAAGCTCACCACCACTTCTTCCCCGAGGGGTCCGTCCAAGATCTCCACCCAGCTGACACCTGGATACACCTCGGATCAAAGACTTATGCAACAGAGAGACAGAGCCTTTCATCCCGTGACCACATCCGCTACAAGGTCACTTCACCTTAGAGTCATCGCAAATACGCACTGCAAAAAAGTCCCTTTCACCAAAATTCCACAAGCTTACGAGCAGACCAACATCAGTCAATGGTATGAGTAAGCAAAACTCTGTGGACTATAAACAATATGACACACCCCTCCCTTCATAGCCACCTCACTAATGTTGACGCAGCTGAGCAAACAAATAACTCATTCCTTCCACTATATGCCAGACGCTCCCGGCAGCACAACCACTCTTTCCTGTACCTATTTGCTTACTGACTTAGTAGAATTTGACGTAGCAAAACGCCTGAACAACTAAGTAAAACGCTCCACCACCCCCATTGACTTACCAATGAGAAACTATTCAGGAGTTCTTCCCGGGCTTGCTAGAAGCCCTCTGCTCCATCATCAATGCTTCTCTCCAGTCAAGCCAGATGCCCAGCTGAAGCTGGAAGACCTCACCATATCACCAGTACCCAGTCAACCAGCCCACAATCCTTAAATCAGCTACGACCTATGCAATCACCCCAATACACCCAGCTAATCTGTGAAAGTTTTGTGTTTGACTGGGCTTATGCTAATGTTAGAGTCATGGAGCCCTCAACAATTTAGCAACATGAAAACTTCCTCCACCTCGCATCTTGTCAGCTTTCTCGTTATATACCGCCATCTCGAGAAACGAAAAACGTCTGTAGCTGTCGCCTGGCGTTTCACTAAGCGTTCGGCCCTGGTCGACCACAATATAATCATAAACAAAAGCTATTGACCTCCAGCTGGAGAAATCTCATACCATAACCTGAACTTCCTCAGTGACCGACGCCAAGCGCGCTTCCGAGGCTGTCTCCACCTTTCAGTCACTCACCTGTATGGCGTCCCCCAAAGGCACCAAGATGGGACCACTCGCCAGCATATGTATCAATGATGCCCTAAGAGAAACCCCTGCTCGCTGAAATATGTGACGACTTCCACCATTAGGATCAGCGTCAACAATTCTGCTCCCCAACTATACCGCCCTTCAGGATTTATTGACCAGTCTCCAAAAACTGGGCTGTAATAATATCACCATCAACATACCAAGACCGTAGTTATGCACATCAACCTCTCCTCCGACATTGTCCCCACCTCCTTCCATTACCCTAGGTCGGGCCCCGCTCAAAGTTTCACGTAGAATTCCCTGCAGAGAAGGCTCTCAACGTCTACCAGACAACAAACTAAATTGACACACGTCGGTGAAGTTGTATCCAAATCCTCCAGTTCCGTCTCCACCTCCTCCACCGACTCCAGTCCTCAGGGTTCCACCCCAAACTCCTCAATTGTGCGCCACAACATTCATGCTTCCAAGCTCACCTGCCTCCCCACCTGGTCTTCACTCCCTAAATGCTACACACAACGTAAACACCTAGAAAAAATTTAAAGGGCATGCAGATTATTCTCTCCCCTTCCTACTCCATATCCAAACGCTCAACACACTGACCCTTTTTCGACTCTCACTGACCATCACCACGGCCTCATCTGCAAATTTGGTAGAAGCTACCACCATCCCCCGACACCGGCCCCTACTACCACCTGAGATCCCCTGTCCAGGTGCTTATTTCGATACACAGCCACATCAGCCGCCGTGCACAGACGATCGCTATAGAACAGCCCAGTCCCAACCATTAGCAAAATTATCAACTAAACATGTAATAAATCAGTGTATTCACTCCCAGTAAACACTGCTCTACACCTGTCACTATTTGAAATGAACTGTAGTTGAGCAGTCATCTAAAGTTACTATATGTCTTATTTGTAATACTTATGTCCTTGTATATTACTGTATATTTTCAGCCTTCTGGCTGCCAAGCTCTTTCAATAAACCGTGTAATTATTATTATTGTGTGTACACACACACACACACACACACACAC
>NW_024741557.1:45000-60258 GCF_018991925.1 Homarus americanus
ACTACATGTCCCACACCCACCTTGGGTCCTGTCATGGTTCTCATCATGTTGACTCTCTTGCCCATTCGGTCTCTTAGATAGTTTATCTCAGTGTCAAATTTGAGGCCTTTGTCAATCCAGACGCCCAGGTATTTGTATACATTGACCCATTGTAGGGCAATACCTTGTATTTGCAGTTGTCACCGGCTCATTGTGTCCAAACCTCATGGCTTTCGATTTGGGGATTGATATCTTGAGCCCGAGACTCCTACAGTCTTCACTGATGAGGTCTAGTTCTCTTTGGACTTTGCTGATTTGGTTTCCGCCTTTAACTATCAGTGCTAAGTCATCAGCATAGCATAGCAGTTTGGTACCCTCTTGAAAGGGGAGCCGACACAAGTTTTCCATGAGGATGTTGAAGAGAGTTGGACTAAGAACTCCTTGTGGTGTGCCATTTTCCAATCTTTGGTGATCTGAGACTTGTCCTTAATAGGTAACTCTTGCTGTTTTGTTTTGGAGATAGTCAGCAATCCAAGCCAGTAGGCATCCCTTGACGCCTTTCCGGGCCAGAGTGGTTACAATGGCCTGTGCATTTGCCAGCTCAAATGCTTTCTCTAGATCAAGGAATACTACGATTGCCTTATTTTGACCAATCGATCCCAGTAGAGTGGCCAAACTGTGTGCTGTGCTGAGACCTTTGGTGAATCCAAAGATATTGTGGTGAAGTGATCCAGTTTTCCAGAGGAGTCGTGTAAGGACCATCCTTTCGGCGGTTTTGCCGATGCATGCTGTTAGTGATATTGGTCTGAAATTCTGAGGATCATTGGATTTGGGAATAGGAACAATGTTTGCTCTTTTCCAAGCTGACGGGAGTTTGCCTGCTGACCATGATGCGTTTATAACTGTTAGGAGAGCAAATTCACCAGCAAGTCCTGCATTGCTGAGCAATGAATAGGTTATACCATCACTACCAGGAGCGGTGTCTTAGCTTGTTTTCCTGGCCTTTCTGATTTCTTCTATAGTAAACAGACAGTCTGTAGTGTCAGCTTGTACTTGCTGTAGATGAAGTCTTATTTCAGGAGGTCGTTGAGATGATGACGAGCGTTCTGCAAAGTGCTCTGCCAAGCGATTTGCTTCCTGTCGTGGCTGGGGGTGGGCTGGAGCTCTGGGCAGTTTTCCTGTTGCTATCCTGAGTTTTCTCCAGAGTTCTGAATGTGTTGATTCTGTGATTCTGTTCTCTGACTTCGTCATTGTAGAACCAGTAGTCTTTGTGGTGTCTATTTGTAGGGTTTGTTTTTGGTATTGCTTCCTCTGCTGCGTGTTGTATGGCATCAGTAAGGTCCTGGTTTAGTTGGTCAATATCTTCTGCTGGGTCATAGTTCGAATACCATTTTTGGAGTTCATCTTGATATAAATTCCAATTTGCTTTCTTGGTATTCCATCTGGGTGGCGGACGTGGGGGAGGAGGGAGTAGCTCCACCCTCAAAGTAGTTGTCGTTGCAAAGTGGTCACTGGTCAGTTCATCATCTACCTCCCACTGAGCTACTGGAACGAGCTCAGTGGAGACGAATGTGAGGTCCAATGTTCCTCCCAGTATGTGTGTTGTTCCCCAGTATTAATGAGCGTTATTTCTGGTAACATCTGTCAGCAGTTCCACTAGGTGATGACCATCCTGGTTCATTGTTGTGGTCGGATTGATCGTTGGATGGTGGGCATTGAAGTCCCCAGCAATGAGCACATGTTCCTGTGTTGCTTGTGTCAGTAGTTCACCTGTTTCTAGTCGTTTGGTAGGCGGTTTATAGATATTGTATACGACAAGACTGTCCTTTGCCAGGTGTATCCGAACAGCTTGTGTCTCTACTCCTTCTCCACAGTGAACTGGTTCTACTTCTGAACTGGGGATGGTCGCCCTGACGAGAATCATGCTGCCATAGGAGTAGGGCCCCTTTGGTACAGAGTACTGTTGGTATCCAGGCAAGCGGAGTTGTTTATCTTTGGACATCAGGGTTTCTTGCAGAATGAAGACATCAATATTTTTACCTATGGCTGCTGCTTGTACAGTATGCCGTTTGTTGGACAGGCCTTGTGCAGTCCACTGTGTTATCTTGAGATTACAAGGAGGTGGGGCTATTCTCTCATTATCTCCTCGTCGCTGGTGCTGTAGTTACTCTCGGCGTTCATAGTTGAGTCGCTCTCCTCCTCGTCCGTTAGGAATGGTGGCTGTTTCTTGGGCACCTGCTCTGAGGGAGGAGCAGGAGGTGGAATCCCGCTTGTTTTGGGAGGTATCTCGGGAGTTTTTTCTGCTCTCTTCAGGGTGCTGTCGGTCTTGTCTGTGATCGTGTGTTTGCTGACGGTCTGTGTTTGTTGTTCTATTCCTCGTGATCTGTTGCAAGGGGCTTGAGGTTTCACGGTTTTGAGTGATCTCTTGGATGGCAAGTTGTTCCTCTTGTCTGATATCTGTCTCAAGGGCGTCGTCTGTTCCACTTGTAGTTGTGGAGTTTTGGGGGTCTGGTCTTCCTGCATCTTTTCTGTGAGCTGTGTCATAACTGCGTTTATTATATTTTCGGTGCTGGTATCTTGTTTCTGTATTATCGTAGAGAAAGTCACTATCATAATAGTGATCATCTGTTTTATTTGTTCTTCGGTGAATGCCGCTTGTAGATCGGCAGGCTGGGGTGTATTCAGTTGGGTAGTCGCCTGAAGGGGTCGCAGTGTCCCAGGCAATATGGTGTTCTCCACCAATACTGGAGTGTTCTGTGCTTTTACTGCTACACAGCCCTGGAGCTGCGGTTGTGGAGTCCACTGATTTGTCATGCTTTCCTGCATGGACTGATTTTGTCCCGATGTCTTCAATTTTATCCTGTAGCCTGGTGGAGGAAGTGCAGGGAAGGAATTCTCTGACAGTTGGGGCGGAGTGGGTGTTGGGTTGACTGTATTCTGTCGCTGTTGACCCCACACGAATGTGCTCTGAGGTGCTTCTGTTCTGTTTTGTGGTTGAATTTTTGCCATTGCAACTTTCATTTGCTCTCTCCTCTCTGGGCATGATGTGCTCCAAGTGTGATGTTTCTTTCCACAATTTGGGCACTTGGCTGTCGTGGTGGTTCCTTCCTTGTGTTTTTGAATACACATTTCTGTCTTGTGGCTTTGGCTGCAGATGCCACATCTCACGTTTTTGTGGCACCTGGATTGGTGATGTTCAAATTCTTGACATTTGTAGCATCGTAATGGTTATGGGACAAAAGGACGCAACTTGTAAGTTCCCCAGTTGCCTAGGTCTACCTCCTCTGGGACTCTCCCCTTGATGTCCACTAGCACTTGCCTTGTCTGTGCTTTGTCCTGACTCGTAACTTGGTCACTTTTGGATGTTTTATGATGACTTCTACAGGTAGTTCCAGAGGATATCGTAGTAGGACCATTCTGGTTGTTTTCTCCTCGGGGTCTTATGGTATTATCTTGATCGTCTTCCCGTTGAGATTGGTGACCTCTCTGAGGATCTTGGCTGTGTTGTGGTCTTGGGGGGAAAGTATCAAGTCTCCGACTAGATTGGGCTTCACACTGAACTTGATGTTCTTGTATTCCAGTTCCAGTGCTACTACTACCTCGTATGCATGGTCGAACTCGGTTTCCTTGGGAGTCTTGTACTTCACCACAGTCGGAATCGCGATGGTGGGTGGTTCTGCCACGGGCTGGATTGCTGGGGACATATTGTCTATGTCGGAGATGTTGTCTTCCTTCCGAGGCCTCTTGTGGCATTTTCCTTCCATTGGTTACGTCTCTCTCTCGCTCGTCTTAAATCAATAAATTGACAATGAAGGCTCACTATACTTACCTAGTTCCTTGTTGCCCTAGGATCAGTGCCGTAGCCACCCCCCACCCCAACGGGGGTCGTAGGTTGGTGGCTCTGGTTTTGCAACAGGACCCCCAAAAAGGAGGAGCCTACTCTACCCTATCAGCTAAACTCACCGGCCCAACTCACACCCCTCTAAGGGGCCCCTTTGTGGCCTGTCCCAACGACAGTTCCCGCAGGGTTCGTTAATACTGTGAGAATCGGTGAGGGCACTATGAAATGTTAGCATAAAACACAGAGAAACAAGCAAGTCAATTCAACAGAGACGAGATATTCACGTCAAAGTGAGAGTGGCGTGTGTGGCGACAGAAAGTCTGGCTAGGCGCCGCCGTGAGCAAGTGGAAGCACGTGGGTCGGGAGTAACTGCGACATACGTTTTCTCACATAAGAACATAAGAATGGAGGAAACTGCAGCGGGCCTATTGGCCCATACTGGGCAGTCCCGTTTATACCCAACCCCTATTGCTCATATAAGCATCCACCCTATGTTTGAAGCTATCCAGCGTATTCGAGTTAATGATGATATTTGGTAACTTGTTCCATTCATCCCCTATTCTGTTTCCAAACCAGTGTTTACCTATTTCACGCCGAAATCTAAATTTGTCTGATTTAAAACCATTGTTACGAGATCGCTCCTGGTTGGATAATTTGAGTACCTTTGTAATGTCCCCTTTGTTTAACCCTGACTTCCATTTATACACCTCTATCATGTCGCTCCTCACTCTACGTTTCTCGAGGGAGTGCAAATTAAGATGCTTTAACCTGTCTCTGTATTCAAGGTTCCTAATGCCCGGGATTAGTCTTGTCATTCTCCTCTGGATTCGTTCCAAGGATTCTATATCCATTCTGTAATACGGTGACCAGAACTGAACTGCGTAATCCAGGTGAGGTCTCACAAGCACTAGATATAATTTTAAGATGACCTCGCTAGTCTTGTAACTAACACTCCTTTGTATGAACCCAAGTACTTTATTAGCCTTGTTACGAGCAAAAACACATTGTTTACTTGGTTAAGATTCCTACTTATCATTACTCCTAAATCTCTCTCGCAGTCGGATTCCACAATGGCATCGTTGTTTATCTGGTAACTGGTTTCCCTGTTTACATCTCCAATACTGAGTACTTTACATTTGTCCACATTGAATTTCATCTGCCATTTTTCCGACCATTCGAAATTTTTTTTAGATCTTCCTGTAGTTTTGCGGAGTCCTCGTCAGATTTAATTACACGTCCTACTTTAGTGTCATCAGCAAATTTACTTATGTTGCTGTCTATGCCGATATCTATGTCGTTTATGTATATAATAAATAATAATGGTCCAAGTACTGAGCCTTGGGGAACTCCACCAGTGACGTTGCTCCAATGCGATTTAGTGCCGTTTATGCTCACTCGCTGTTTCCTGTCCCGTAACCACGCCCTAATCAATTTCAGAATATTACAACGGTGGCTCACGCTGAACTTTGTTGTGACAGTATAGAGAGTGATAATTATTTATTTACTGAACATAAACACGTCTGAGAAAAGGGTGTTAATGCAAGGAAGGGAATTGGGATAAATGATATAAGGAGTTGAAGCTTCTATCAGGTATAAGATCAAAATAAACTTTATTCATACGGATGTAAACTCAACCCTCGATAAGTTACCATGGTGGAGTAAATTTAGAAGTAGTAATGCTGTTTAAATTAATGTAGTTACCGCTGAAGACTGCCTCATATCATCGTTTTCTTTAATCTCTGTTTACCGTGTACAGTCACTATGGCAAATGAGTGTAATATTAATGACACAGAGTTTTAAGAAATTATTTATCGTATGGAGGAAATTATTTAACGATTATATTCATGTATTAGATTACAGTGTATGGTAAAGGAATATTTTATCTTATAAATATCTCCTCCTTTACTTATGCAAATTCACTTCCTCCTTCACTACCCCCTCCTCTTTCTCTCTTTCTCTCCTTATTTCTCCCCCTCCTGTCTCTCTCCCCTCCCTCCCTCACCCCTCCTCCCTCCCTCCCCCCGTCTCCCCTCCCTCTCCCCCCTCCTCCCTCCCTCCCTCCCTCACCTTTTGGTTATGAGTCATTATGTAGATGAGTCTGGCAGGTGACAAGGTGGACCCACAAACATCATTACAAAATCAACATATTTTACCTCAGCTAACCTGCCGGCGAGCCTCTCCTGGTGTGTGGTGTGAGCTTACCACACACCACCGCCACCACCGTGTTGTGTGAGCTTACCACGCACCACCACCACCACCACCGTGTGGTGTGAGCTTACCACACACCACCGCCACCACCACCGTGTGGTGTGGTGTGACCTTACCATACACCACGACCACCGTGTGATGTGAGCTTACCACACACCACCACCACCACCACTACCGTGTGGTGTGAGCTTACCACACACCACCATCACCACCATCGTGTGATGTGAGCTTACCACACACCACCACCACCGTGTGATGTGAGCTTACCACACACCACCACCACCGTGTGATGTGAGCTTACCATACACCACCACCACCACCACCACTGTATGATGTGAGCTTTCCTACCACCACCACCGTGTGATGTGAGCTTACCACACACCACAACCCGTGGCGATGTGGGCTTACCACCCGCACCACCACCGTGTGATGTGAGCTTACCATACTACCACCACCGTGTGATGTGAGATTACCACACACCACCACCACCGTGTGATGTGAGATTACCACACACCACCACCACCGTGTGATGTGAGCTTACCACACACCACCACCACCGTGTGATGTGAGCTTACCACACACCACCACCACCGTGTGATGTGAGCTTACTACCTCCGCCACCACCGTGTGATGTGAGGAAACTACCTTGTACACAGCCACCACCGTGTGATGTGAGCTTACCACACACCACCAACACCACCACCGTGTGATGTGAGCTTACCACACACCACCACCACCACCACCGTGTGATGTGAGCTTACCACCTCCACCACCACCGTGCGATGTAGACTTACCATACACCACCACCACCGTGTGATGTGAGCTTACCACACACCACCACCTCCGTGTGATGTGAGCTTACCACACCAACAACACAAAAACCACCACCGTGTGATGTGAGCTTACCACCTCCACCACCATCGTGTGATGTGAGCTTACCATACACCACCACCGTGTGATGTGAGCTTACCACACACCACCACCACCCACCACCACATGATGGCCAGACTTACCACACTACCACCACCACCGTGTGATGCAAACACCACACTCCACCACCACCGTGTGATGTGAGCTTACCATACACCACCACCACCGTGTGATGTGAACTTACCATACACCACCACCACTGTGTGATGTGAGCTTACCATACACCACCACCACCACCGTGTGATGTGAGCTTACACACACCACCACCGTGTGATGTGAGCTTACCACCACCACCACCACCGTGTGAGGTGAGCTTACCACACACCACCACCACCGTGTGATGAGCTTACCATACACCACTACCACCACCACCGTGTGATGGCCAGGCTTGCCACACACCACCACCACCGTGTGATGTGAGGCTTACCACACACCACCACCACCGTGTGATGTGGGCTTACCACACCACCACCACCGTGTGATGAGGAAGCACCACGCTACCACCACCACCACCGCCCGGTGGGCTTACGCACACCACACACCACCACCACCGTGTGATGTGAACACCACACACCACCACCACCACCACCGTGTGATGTGAGCTTACCACACACACCACCACCACCGTGTGATGTGAGCTTGCCTCACACCATCACCACCACCGTGTGATGTGAGCTTACACACCACCACCACCACCACCACCACCGTGTGATGTGAACTTACCACCACCACCACCACCGTGCTGATGTGGAAGCACACATACCACCACCACCACCACCACCACCACCGTGTGATGTGAGCTTACCACACCACCACCACCACCGTGTGATGTGAAACACCACACACCACCACCACCACCACCTCCGTGTGATGTGAGCTTGCCACACACCACCACCACCACCACCACCGTGTGATGTGGGCTTACTACACCACCACCACCACCACCACCGTGTGATGTCGAGCTTACCACACACCACCACCACCCACCGTGTGATGTGAGCTTACCACACACACCACCACCACCCTATTGAGTTCTGTTGTTCCGCGCTCTGTTAAGCTCACCTGTTGGTCCAATCTTTAGTTCACCTGTTGGTCAATCTTTAGCTCACCGTTGGTCCAATCTTCAGCTCACCTGTTGGTCAATCTTCAGCTCATCTGTTGGTCAATCTTTGGCTCACCTGTTGGGGTCAATCTTTAGCTCACCTGTTGGTCCAATCTTTAAGCTCACCTGTTGGTCAATCTTCAGCTCACCTGTTGGTCCAATCTTTAGCTCACCCGTTGGTCAATCTCGGCTCACCCTGTTTGTCAATCTTCAGCTCACCTGTTGGTCAATCTCAGCTCACCTGTTGGTCAATCTTCCAGCAGCTCACCTGTATTGGTCCAATCTTCCAGCTCACCTGTTGGTCCAATCTTAAGCTCACCTGTTGGTCAATCTTCAGCTCACCTGTTGGTCCAATCTTCAGCTCACCCCCGTTGGTCCAATCTTTGGCTCACCTGTTGGTCCAATCTTCCAGCTCACCTGTTGGTCAATCTTTGGCTCACCTGTTGGTCCAATCTTCAGCGGCTCACCTGTTGGTCCAATCTTCAGCTCACTGTTGGTCCAATCTTAAGCACCTGTTGGTCCAATCTTCAGCTCACGTTGGTCCCAATCTTCCTAGCTCACCTGTTGGTTATCTTCATCTTTCACCTTTTTTGGTCTTCTCTTCTCTTGCCATTTTTAGTTCATGTCTCTCTTTCCCATTTTCTCAATCTTTTTTTTCCTTTCTGACAACTCATTAAATATGTTTAAGGTAATGCTATGAGAGGTTAGTTAGGTTAAAGGGCCTAATTACGTATGGCTGTAGGGACATTTGAGCCAAAACCCACCAACACATATAAGCTACACACTCGATCTCCTTTATCCGCCGTGTGAGTAAAATGTTTCCCAGGTAAAATTATAAGAAATGCGAAATAACAAGGTTGAAATGTGAGGTAAATGAGGGAGGTTCAAGGCAGCGTGAGGCATTACTCATTAAAAGCAATACTGAAAACACATAATAACATATATACAAGGGGATTAATGAATAAGTTATAATGACACACACACACACACACACACACACACACTCTCTCTCTCTCTCTCACACACACACACACACACACACACACACACATTTCACACTCGCCCACTAGGATGTACACCTGTTTTATCTATACCCTTGTGTGTTGTGTTATGTTTTCAAACTTACATGACAGACACACAGGGTTGTCTCATAAACTGTGTTTGATAATTTTAATAACTCAATAAAATGGACTTATCAACACTAATAAATTTTACATGTTGATAAAGATTTTTAATAGAATTCAACAAATGACAGGAATAAAGTCGAGTCACCAGGTTGTCTGTACACTATTGCCCATCACACCTGGCCGTATTGACTTAGGATGTTGACGGCCAGAACCTAATCTAACCTAATCTAACCTAATAACTTGACCTAATCTAACCTATTTAACCTAACTTACTGACCTGACCTAACCTGACCTGACCTAGCCTGACCTGAGCCTGACCTGGCCTGACTAACCTGACCTAGCCTGGCTTGACTTGCTGACCTAACCTAATAACCCTAACTAACCTATGTACTAACTTTTTTTTTTTTTGCCTGACACAAGTCTTGCTGCTCTCTTGCAGTGTTTTGTTCGCGTCGTGGTGTCCTTCTTGTGCCATACTAACTTCGGTTTCCGTGCCTCTGAACCCTTCCTTCCTTCCTTCCATTCCCTTCACTTTCTTTCCTTCCCATCTTTCATTTCTCCTCCTTCCCTCCCTCCTCCATCATCACCTTCCTTCTTCCTTCCTTCCCTCTTTGCTTCTTCTGTCCTCAATTCCTTCCTTCCTTCCTCTGTGTGTCCTCTCGGTCATGTTTCTTTCTAGTCTATTACGCTTGTCTTCCTTTCCCACCACCTCTAAACCTTCCTTCCTTCCTTCCCATCAGGCTTCTCACCTTAACCTCACTACTGTATCTTTTCTTCCCCTCATCTTCTTCTTCTTCTTCTTCTTCTTCTTCCTTCCATTCATCTCTCGCCATCGCCTCTTTTACTCTCTCTCTCTCTCTCTTATGTTTCCTCACTTTTCTTTCTCTTTTTGTCCTTTCACCTCTCTCTCCTCCTCTCCTCCTCTCTTCCTTTTTTGTTTTTCTCTCTCCTCCTTCTCTCTATCTGTTTTGCCCTGTCTCTAGACATTACGCAGGTTTCGTAAAAGTCTGTTACCTCGCCCTGTACCTCGCCACTGTACCTCGCCCTGTACTCGTCCCTGTACCTCGTCCTGTGCCTCGCCCCTTTACCTCGTCCCTGTGCCTCGTCCCTGTGCCTTGCCCTGTCCTCTCCCCAGTTTACCTCATCTTGTGCCTCGTCGTGTACCTCTTCTGTACCTCACCCCTTGCCTCGCCACTGTACCTCGCCACTGTACTCGTCCTGTACCTCGTCCTGTACCTCGCCACTGTACCTCGCCGCTTTCCTCGTCCCTGTACCTCTATCACTGTTCCTCGTCCTGTACCTCGCCTTGTACCTCGCCCTTGTACCTCTTCCTTGTGCTTCGTCCTGTACTCCTGCCTCGTCCTGTACCTCGTCCTTGTACCTCTCCCTGTACCTCGCCACTGTGCCTTGTCCTGTACCTCGTCCTGTACCTCGTCCCTGTACCTCGCCATGTACCTCGTCCCTGTACCTTTCTCGTGCTACCTCCTACCTCGTCCTGTACCTCGTCCTGTGCCTCGCCCTTTCTCGCCCTGTACTGTCCTTGTACCTCGTCCCTGTACCTCACCTCTGCTCTGTCGTGTCCCTTTGCCTCGGCCACTGTACCTCGTCCCTTTGCCTCGCCACTGTACCTCATCCCTGTACCTCTCCACTGTACCTCGTCCTGTACCACGTCCCTGTACCTCGCCACTGTACCTCGTCCTGTACCTCGCCGCTGCTCGTCCCTGTACCTCATCCTGTACCTCACCACTGTACCTCGTCCCTGTACCTCGTCTGTACCTCGTCCTGTACCTCGTCCTTGTACCTCGTCCTTTACCTCGTCACTGTACCTCGCTCATGCCTCGTCCCTCTACCCTCGTCCCTGTACCTCTGTACCTCGCCACCTTGCCTCGTCCTGCCTCGTCCCTGTACCCCTCGTCCCTTGTTTCTTGTGCCTCGTCCTGTGCCTCGTCACCTTACCTCGTCCTTTTGCCTCGCCACTGTTCGTCGTCCCTGTGCCTCACCACTGTACCTCGCCCTGTACCACGTCCCTGTGCCTCGCCCCTGTACCTCGCCACTGTCTCCCTGTACTCTTCTCTCGCCTCCCACTGTGTCGTCCCTGTACCTCGTCCCTGTACCTCCTCCCTGTATTTCTTCCCTATACCTCGTCTCTACTTCCCTGTACCTCGTCCTGTACCTCATGCCTCGTCCTGTACCTCGTCACTGTACCTATGTCCTGTACCTCGCCCTCTTCCTCGCCTGTGCCTCCTTGCCTCGTCCTTGTGCCTCGTCCCTGTACCTCGCCCTGTACCTCGCCCTTGTGCCTCGTCCTGTGCCTCGCCACTGTACGTCGTCCCTGTACCTCGCCACTGTACCTCGTCCTCCACTGTACCTCACCACTGTGCCTCGCCTCTATGCCTCGCCACTGCTTCGCCCCTGTGCCTCGTCCTTGTACCTCGTCCCTGTACCTCGTCACTGCGTCGTCCTGCTCGCCCTGTACCTCGTCCTGCTCCTTCACTGTACCTCACCACTGTACCTCCTACTGTACCTCCTTGTCCACTGCTCTCTACTGTACCTTGCTTATACCTCGCCTCTGTACCTCCCTTGTGCCTCGCCAGTGTTACTGTCTCATCATTCTATCACTTCTTTCACCATTCCTTCTCTCACGCTGTGCTCATTCCTTCCTTCCTTCCTTCATTCCTCCTTATTCTCTTTTCATTCCCCTGTTCTCTCCTTTCTTATTTCAGCATTTTTTTGTGCTCTCTCTATTGTGTCTCTTGTTTCTGTTTCTTTCTGGTCTTGCTCTCTCTCTGTCTCTCTATTTTTCTCTTTCTGTCTCTCTATATCTTTTTACGTACACTTTTACACCTTCACCCTTTCGCACCTGTAACCTCTCCCTTTCACTCCAGAAAGTACCTGCATCACCTCGTCCTCTCACACCCCACTCACCCACCCCCACTCACACCTCTTCACCCCCCACTCACACCTCACACACCTCCTCCCTCCCTCCCACCCCACTCCCCCCTCCCCCTCTCACACACCTCCCTCCCCCTCCCACCCCTCTCACCTCCTCCCGCTCTCCCTCCCTCCACACACCTCCCTCACCTCCCTCACCCCACACCCCACTCACACCTCCTCCCTTCACTCACACCCCCTCCCTCCCATCCCCCACCTCCTCCCCACACACCTCCCACTCCCCCATCCCACCCCCCACTCCCCCCCCATCACACACCCCCACTCTCCCCCACTCCCTCCACACCGTCCCCCACTCCCACACTCCCTCTCACCCCATCACTCACTCCACCTCCACACCTCCCCTCCCACCCCCACTCCCCCTCACCTCTCACCCCATCCCACCCCCCCCCCCTCTCCCCCTCCCCCTCACCTCACACCTCACCTCCCCCACTCACCTCCCTCTCACCCCCAGTCCCACTCACACCTCTCACACCCCCACTCCTTACACCCCTACACCTCACACTCACTCACACACCCCACTCACACCCCCACTCACTCTCACACTCAGTGGCAACAGCGTGTTCAGTCTTAGTGAAATCAAACCCCAAAGTTCACGCAATCCTTCCTCCTTCTCCTTCTCCTCCTCCTCCTCCTCCTCCTCCTCCTCCTCCTCCTCCTCCTCCTCCTCCTCCCTTCTCCTCCCTCCTCCTCCTCCCTCCCCCCCTCCTTCTCCCCTCCCTTACCTCCCACCCACCTTCCTCTCCTCCCCCCCCCTCTTCTTTCTCCTCCCCACTCCTTCCTCCCTCGTGTAGGGCATTCTCTCTTTGTCAATATTAGGTATAGTTCAGTACACAAGTTGTTTTTACTATTTGAAGAATTTAGTACTCAAATATTTCTCATACACATTTCCATAACCTCACCTCACTGTAACATACCTGTGTGTCTTATCTCTCTTTGGGCCATAAACCCCTTTATTCACACCTGTGCATAACACCTCACCTGTGTGGCCTAAACCTCACTGTGTGGCCATAGCCTCACCTGTGTTGGCCCATAACCTCACCTGTGTGCATAACCTCACCTGTGGCCATAACCTCACTGTGCTGTATGTGCATAAACCTGCCTGTGTGTAACCTCCTGTGTGTGCCTCCTGTGTGTATAACCTCACATGTGTGTAACCTCACCTGTGGCCTCTGTGTGTGCATAACTCCTGTACCTTACCTGTTTATAGCCTCTTGTGTGACCTCACCTGTGTAGCCATAACCTCACCAGTGTGGTCATAACCTCACCTGTGTGGCCATAACCTCACCTGTGTGCCATGACCTCTTGTGTTTTATAATTGCCTGTTACCTTTGTATGCTAACCTCACCTGTGTGGGCATAACCTCCACCTGTGTGTATACTCACCTGTGTGCCATAACCTCCCATAACCTCACCTGTGTGTTCCTTACTCACCTGTTAGCCATGTAACCTCACCTGTGCATAACCTCACCTGTGTGTGGTCATAAACCCTACCTGTGTGTGGCCAAAACTCCGCCCTGTGCAATGCAACCTCACCTGTTAATGACCCACCAACCTCACCTGTTGCATTTAAACACCTGTGTGAGTGCCTGCCTGTAAAAACCTCACTGCAATGGCCATAACACCTCACCTGTGTGTAACCTCACCTGTGTGACCATAACCTCACCTGTGTGTACATAAGCCTCAAATGTGTGCCATAAACCTCAAATGTGTGTACCTCACATATTAGCCATTACACTCACACGCCATGCCTCACCTGTAATGCTGACCATAGCTTGCCTCCTGTGTGACATTACCTCCCAGCTTCCCCTTGCTGCCTCTGCAGGCCATAACCTCCTGTGTGACCACTTAGCCTCTCCTGTAACCTCCCTGTGTATAGCCTTACCTGTACATTATAGCCTCCCCATATTATCATAGCCTGTTAAACCTCTGCTCCTCACCAACCAGTGGCCCATAGCTTGCCACTTCTTGGCATTGCCTTACTCTTACCAGCAATCACGTTCTGCTCCTCTGAACACACGAACCTCGGCAAAAATTCGAACTCGTGAGCTTGAAGCAATTCTGGTTCAATTTACTGCTGGTGTAAAGTTTAATCATCTCCCCCGCCCACCAGGCTTTGTTTGACTGACGTCGTTAAGTCGTATCCTTCATCCGCATTTCCTTTTATTTGCCCTGATATTTGCACTCTTTGTTGTTCCAGTTTTGTTATTTTAAAAAGTATTTATTCTTACTTTATATTATTTTTGATTTTTTTTGTCAGGGTACATGCAATTTCGAATGTTAATTATCATTTTATATCAGTTTTCTCAATCTTGGTTTTAACTGGTTGCTTCAATATATTCAGGTACTGCTACGACAATAATTTTAAGACTTGGTGAAACAGACGACGAAACGAACAAAACGATGGAGATGGGCCGTTCAGACATTTGACGAAATTCAGGCTTTCGGTAGCGTCGCCGCTGATATGGTATTTCAAAGCCTGCACCCACCTTTATCTTCCTGGGTGGCTGTAACGTCATGTGATTGATATATCATCTGATCAATGTTTGTGCTGTCGAAACCAACAGTTGATAGCGTACCGCAGGCGTTGGTGGTAATGTTGCGTTAATGCAAACGAATCATTATTGTGGTTCGGTAACTTTCACACCTGTTGTTTGGCCTGGGTTGCAGGTTGGTTGGGATGGAGCTGGGGAGATAGGAATTTTAGAGGCCAAAAGAATAAGGTTAAAATTTAAAAGTAAATGTGTTGAAGGCCAGTTTAAAAGCAAATGTTAAATATGTGCATCATTAGTAGTGGTTGTTGCATGTTAGGTAGAGCCAGTTAAGGTGGTGGTGGTGGTGGTGGTGGTGGTGGTGTGCTCTGGCTGATTGCTGTCTTCTCAAGCGTGTCTGGTGGCCAACAGTAGCTTATTATATCTGTCATGTGTTACAAACATCGCATGGCATTAAACCCGTGTGTACCTGTACGCTCTTCAGGTTGGGTATTTTTGAAAGATGATGTTGTCTTTTGTGTCTGTGGAGATAATTTTTGAAAATATGTTTTTGTCGTCGGTGTCCCCTACCTCCCATTGCTCCTCAGTATGCCCCTACCCCACCCCAAACCCTTTGTTCCAGCTTCATCTA
>NW_024741558.1:0-3477 GCF_018991925.1 Homarus americanus
GCTGACTTGCCCTGGATCACACCTCGGATCAAAAGACTAATGCAACAGAAAGACAGAGCCTTTCATCTCAATGACCACATCCGCTACAGGTCACTTCGCAACAGAGTCATCCGTGAAATACGCACTGCAAAGAAGTCCCACTACCCAACCAAATTACAACACCTGAAGCAGACCAACATCAGTCAATGGTATGGTAAGCTTAAGGAACTCTGCGGACTAAACAATATGACACACCCCCTCCCCTTCCTTAGCCATCTCACTAATGTTGACGCAGCTGAGCAAACAAACAACCATTTCGCTACTATATGCCAGACGCTCCCACGGCTTGACACAACCACTCTCCCTGCTTACCTACCAGCCCCCCTTCCCACTGACTTAGTAGAAGAATTTGACGTAGCAAAACGCCTGGACAAACTAAAATTAAAACGCTCTACCACCCCCATCGACTTACCAATGAAACTATTCAAGGAGTTCTCCCCGGAGCTTGCTAAACCCCTCTGCTCCATCATCAATGCTTCTCTCAGTCAAGCCAGATGCCCAGCTGACTGGAAGACCTCTTATGTATCACCAGTGCCCAAGTCAACCAGCCCACAATCCTTAAATCAGCTACGACCTATTGCAATCACCCCAATACCCAGCCTAATCTGTGAAAGTTTTGTGTTTGACTGGGCTTATGCTGATATTGCAGGAGTCGTAGACCCTCAGCAATTTGGCAACATGAAAACTTCCTCCACCACTCACTGTCTTGTTAGCTTTCTCGATTACATATACCGCCATCTCGAGAAACGAAAAACGTCTGTAGCTGTCGCCTTCATTGATTTCACCAAAGCGTTCGACCTAGTCGACCACAATATAATCATAAACAAAGCTATTGACCTCGGGCTTCGGAGAAGTCTCATACCATAGCTTACAGACTTCCTCAGTGACCGACGCCAAGCTGTACGCTTCCGAGGGGCTGTCTCCACCTTTCAGTCACTCACCTGTGGCGTCCCCCAAGGCACCAAGATGGGACCACTCTGCTTCCTTATGCTCATCAATGATGCCCTAAGAGAAGCCCCTGCTCGCTGGAAATATGTCGACGACTCCACACCATTGGGATCAGCGTCAACAATTCTGCTCCCAACTATACCGCCCTTCAGGATTTATTGAACAGTCTCCAAAACTGGGCCACCAACAACCATGTCACCATCAACCATACCAAGACCATGGTTATGCACATCAACCTCTCCTCCGACATTGTCCCACCTCCTTCCATTTCCCTTGGTCCGAACACACTCCAGGTTGTAGATTCCACGAAGCTCCTCGGCGTCACCATAGACAACAAACTAAATTGGAAACCACACGTCAGTGAAGTTGTCAAATCCTCCAGTTTCCGTCTCCACCTCCTCCGCCGACTCAAGTCCCTCGGAGTTCCCGCTCACGAGCTCCTCAGTGTATACACAACATTCATACTTCCCAAGCTCACCTATGCCTCCCCCACCTGGTCTTCCTCTCTAAATGCCACACAACGTAAACACCTAGAAAAAGTGCAAAAGAGGGCATGCAAGATTATTCTCTCCCCTTCCCACTCCACATATCAAGAAGCGCTCAACACACTGACCCTTTCGACTCTCACTGACCATCACCACGGCCTCATCTGCAAATTTGGTAAGAAGCTTCTACACCATCCCCGACACCGGCCCCTACTACCACCTGAGATCCCCTGTCCGAGAATTGCTGTTCGACACCACAACCGCATCCAGCCCATACGTGCACGAACTGATCGCTATAAGAACAGCCCAGTCCCAACCATTGTAAAATTATCAATAACATGTAATAAATCAGTGTATTCACTCCCAGTAAACACTGCTCCCTACACTGTCACTATGTTGAAATGAACTGTATTTTGAGCTGATCCCCATCTAAGTTACTATATGTCTTATTTGTGTCACTTGTATATTATTTGTAATTCGTAACCCATTCACAAATATGTAACTGTATATTTTTCAGCCTTCTGGCTGTAGCTCTTTCAATAAACCGTTAATTATTATTATTATTATTATTATTATCACCACCTGCTGCTGCTGCTGCTGCACCTACATGATCAACTCCCCCACAGTCCACCACCATCACCTGCAGCTGCAACTACAGGATCAACTCCTCCAAAGTCCACTACCACCACCTGCTGCTCCTGCTCCACCTACAGAATAAACTCCCCCACAGGCCACCACCAGCTGCTGGGCTGCTGCTGCTGTTGTTGCTGCTGCTTCTGCTGCTGCACCTACAGGATCAAGTCCCCCACACTCCACCACCACCACCTGCTGCTGCTGCTGCACCTAGAGGATCACCTCCCACAGTCCACCACCACCACCTGCTGCTGCTGCACTTACAGATCCCACTCCCCACAGGCCACCACCACCACGTGCTGTTGCTGCTGCGCCTGAGATCAACTCCCACAGTCACTACCACCACCTGCTGCTGTTGCTGCTGCACTGCAGGATCACTCCCCTGATCCCACCACCCACCACCTGCTGCTGCTGCCTACAGAATCAACTCTCCCACAGTCCACCACCTGCTGCTGCTGCACCTACAGGATCATCTCCGCCACAGTCCACCACCACCTGCCGCTGCTCCTACAGGATCCCCTTCCCCACAGTCCACCACCACCTGCTGCTACTGCCACTGCACCTACAGGATCACCTCCCTCACAGGCCATCACCACCACCTGCTGTTGCTGCTGCTGCTGCACCTACAGGATCAATTTCCCCACAGACCACCACCACCTGCTGCTGCTGCTGCTCCGACAGGACCAACTCCCCCACAGTCAACCACCATCACCTGCTCCTGCTGCACCTACAGGATCACCTCCCCCATAGTCCACTGCCACCACCTGCTGCACCTACAGAATTAACTTCCCCACAGCCCACTACCACCACCTGCTGCTGCTGCTGCAACTGCAGGATCAACTCCCCCACAGTCAACCACCACTTCCTGCTGCTGATGCTGGAGCTGGGATCGAATTCCCCCACAGGCCACCACCACCACTTGCTGCTGCACAGGATCCGCTCCCCCACCACCACCTACTGCTGCTTCTGCACCTGCAGAATCAGCACCCCCCAGTCCCACCACCAGCACTTGCTGCTGTTTGCTGCCCAAGATCCTTGCCCCCACAGTGCACCACCACCACCTGCTGCTGCTTCTGCACCTGGGAATCGCTCCCCCGCCCACCACCTGCTGCTGCACCACAGAATCACTCCCCAGGCCATCACCACCCCGTGCTGTTTGCTGCTGCTGAGATCGCTCCCCCACAGTCACATTACCCACCACCACGTGCTGTTGCTGCTGCACCTGCAGATCAGCCTCCCCACAGTCCACCACCACCTGCTGCACCTGCAAATCGCTCTTCAAGTCACCACCACCTGCTGCTGCTGCTGCCACAGAGATCATCTCCGCCACAGTCCCACCACCACCTGCCTGCTCCTACAGGATCAACTCCCC
>NW_024741559.1:0-10000 GCF_018991925.1 Homarus americanus
GGGGGGAGCTGAGTTTTATCATGTGTCTGAATGCGCAGTTTCAACGTTGCCAGACCTTACTGCTACAGTGTGTACTTAGTACTGTGGTTGACTGTACATGGAAAAGGAGAAGCGATAAAACGATAATAACAGGAATGCATGGAGAGGATAGAAAAGGAGAAGAGAAGGAGAAGAAGAGAGACTGAAGCATTATTATCCTTAAGAGGCTAGAGACTAAAGGAGATGGGAGAGAGGGATAGTGAGAGATGGAGGTATGAATGGAGGGATGTGTTTTTAAAGTTCCCAGAATACCATATTAAAATCATCTATTTAATAAGGAAGAAAAAATGCTTAATATGATGAGTAGTGTAATGGAGAGAGATATATAAATAAAGATAGAGATAGTACGGATAAAAATGGAGAGAGAGAGAGAGAGAGAGAGAGAGAGAGAGAGAGAAGCGGACAAACAAAAGACATAATACAGACAGATTCAAGGACACTCAGAAAGACAGACAGATAGACAGACTTATGAAAGACAAAGACAACATATATGACAGACACATACATACAGACAGACAGACATGAGTACAATAGACACAGGGTAAATATAAACAGTGAAACAGACAGGAGGTTGACAAAATATAGACAGATTCATACATGCACAAATAGACAATATGGCAATTAACATGACAAACAGACAGACAGACAGACAAACAGCTGACTGACCGGTTCACATTAGACAAACAGGCAGACACACGCCAACAACGGATAAGACAGACAGATTTGACGACACAAAAAGTACAGACGGGCTTACATTCAAACACCATGCAGGCGAACAGACAGTTGGGACGGCAATAGACAGGACGGACAGACTTGAGACAGCTTAGAAGGCATTTATAAACAAGAATAACACCAAATAGACCATAGCTGCGTCAGTGAGGGTTGAAGGTGTTACACACACCAGCGTAAATAATAAGAGGCATTAAAAACTAACACCCTCGCGCGGAAAGAACATCGATGGTCAGTCAGTCATGTGAGATGGGCCTAAAACTGACTAACGTACATGATGACTATGAAGACTTAACACAGGTGATGACTTAAGCAGATGGTAATTAATCTAACCAGAATCAAGGTCACTTCTCTTCATAATATAATTTTTCTCGAATGATTATCTGTGACCCAAAAAAAATAAAATTTCATTATGATTTTAACTTCTCCTTATGGCGAATATTTCTTTAACTAAATATTCTAACCTTTATTCTATTCCTTCTTATAGTATATTAAATACTGTAAGTATCACGACAACGACCATGATTATAACAACCACGACCATGATTATAACAACCACGACTATGATTATAACAACCACGACCATGATTATAACAACCACGACTATGATTATATCACCCACGACCCTGATTATAACACCTACGACTATGATCATAAACCACGAGCATGATCATAACCACGACCAGGATTATAACAATCACGACCCTGATTATAACAACCACCACCATGATTATAACAACCACGACTATATTTATGACAACCACGACCATGATTATAACACCCACGACCATGATTATAACACCCACGACCATGATTATAACAACCACAACTATGATCATAACCACGACTATGATTATAACAACCACGACCATGAATATAACAACCACAACTATGATCATAACCACGACTATGATTATAACAACCACGACCATGATTATAACAACCACGACCATGATTATAACAACCACGACCATGATTATAACAACCACGACCATGATTATAACAACCACGACCATCTGGAATACAATGCCGCTGTAAGCTGTCAGCCGGACAGTGGTTGCGCTCTAGCCAAGCACGAGCGTTCGAACTTTCACCCCTCGGTAAATTGTGCCACCGGACTTGCCACGGGGCACGAAGGGCCCACGATCACTTGTGTTAAACCTAAGCTTTTATTTCCCATGTGATCATCGTGGTAAAGGATGATTAACTGCTTAACAATACAAATTAATTAATGAGTATTGTCTTCGTTCAACGTGTTCTTGTTTTATTTTGTTTTTCATTTCTACCATCACACCACTTATCACTTTCCAAATACACAAACGTCTATGCATGTTTAAATTTTCAGTTTCTTACCGTATTTTTTATATTTGAATTTATCTTCAATTTTGGAAAGAAGAAGAATTTTCATCCTCACAACATTAACTAGAAGTTCATACTCGCATTTTCCCACTTATCCGTTAGCCAGTTTTTGTAATGCCTCTTCATTATCTGTACTAAGACCAGTATCATCTGCGTACCGGATATTCGATATGATTTTACCATTAACTATTAAACTACATCAGCACTTACAACTGTTCTCACTATATATAAAATGGACATTCAGTATGATTAAACAATTCTGTTGACAACTCGCAGCCATGTCTAACTCCCTGTTTAACCTTAAACCAATTGCTAAGTTCATAATTTACTATCAGTGCAGATCCCTGTTGACAATAAAAAAAATGTACAGAATTATAATATATTCTTCAACAATGTCTGTATTTTCAAGATATGGATAATCTTTTAGTAATTTATTTTAACAACAGCTGTTTTATAATCCACATAACAGGAGTAAAAATTCTTCAGACCATCAATGTGTTGTCAGCTAATATTATCAAATCTAATATATCTTCTATAGTGCCTTTTTCCTATTTTAAATCCATCTTGATCATCAGACAACTTGTCGTCTATTCGAGTTGTTATTCTATTTTAGATTATGCAAAGCAAAACTTTGTATTTATGACCGAATAGATAAATCATAAAAATCTGGGTTCACTGTAATACTACTGGCTCTTTAGGCAAAAACAAAAATGTCGACTTTTTTAATCACAGGTAAGGCCTCCTTTGTATTAAAGAGAGTTACATATTTCATGTAAACATATACTCCCCTTCATGCCCATTTGTGCTAGAATTTCTGTTAAGCGCTGGTCAAACCCACAAACCTAATCATCTTTGTGCGAGTTGGACTGTAAGAGGGATGTCTACTTTAGCTCACAATATAGCGTGTCATGTGGGCTCAGAAATCTTTAGAATGTTAAAAACGCACGACGCATTTACGAGTTGCAGAGGACCATGTTGTGACACGTTTCTGATGCAGAGCCACTTTGTGCACAGCCAAGTTAAGGAGTGGCAGCCATTTCCCCAAATGGCCGCCAATATATATATATATATATATATATATATATATATATATATATATATATATATATATATATATATATATATATATATATATATATATATATATATATATATATATATATATATATATATATTTCACATCTTCACGCTTATAAGCAACTTGAAAACCTTTATTAATGAGTGATTTTGGTAAGAATGTCAGTCGAACTGTTTGAACACCTACAATAGATTTTTAAAAAGCTGTTAAAGAGAGAAAAATACATATTTTCTGAAATTGTAACATAGCAATAGCTGTTGATATGTTAAGCACTGAAACAACATGTAAAATATCAACCTAGCATACAAATAACACTTGAAATCTGTTGATACATATGTCAGTGCAAGCTATTAGTGCGAAAGAAGTCACACTTTCCAAAGCACTGACATAGTACATACCATAAGTTCAATTATTTCATGCTTTTATGTCATCCTGAAGTTTTTTCTCACATATCTTCCTCACTTAATATTATCTCTTGTCTTCTGAGCCAAGCCGTGTCAATAGCACTTCCATTAACCTTTAGTGACCCAGTGATACATCGAGGCCCATACATCAAGAAAGGACCCCGCGTATTACCCCCGGCCATCTGTTTTTGACCATATACCACTGTCAGTCGTGGCGTGACCACCTAAGAGGACAGACGTGCCCATAGGTGCTCTTGACTTCCTGATCGTCCCACAAAGGTCCCCTCAGCCGGCAAGTTTTTGCCAGCATGGGGGGTCGACATAAACGTCCCAGAAGAGGCTCTCTCATGGACGCAGACATCTCTGATACGGATGCCATCGCCAACTCACCTGGTCATACTGAATCCAACAGCCTTCTATGGGAAACACAAGCCGGCGTGGAAACACTAATGCCATGGACCCTATCACCCTACCCTCTGCCACCCAGGCAAGTAAGCTGAATCTGCACTTCCCCAAGGGGGACTCTCTGAAAACTGTAGAGGAACGCTTTAATTGGATGATGAAGTACTGCAGACAGCTCGGTCGCAACATTCAATTCCGACAAGGTAAGAACCGGAACTTTATTAAGTGTCAGACTCCTGAGGTCTATGAAACACTTAGTACTGTTGGCTTTGACGGGGTTTTCCCCTCCCCCCTCCCCAGTAGACGCTCATAAATGTTGTCACATCCTAGTGAAACATTTCCACCTATAGTCTGACATCGAAGATGCGCGTGACTTTAATTCTAGCATACTCAATATATATCGACATTACCGGGGAAAGACTCCACAAGCTGCTGTCATTGTCAAGTGGAAGGGAAGGGAATACCCAACCACTGCGGAGGCCCACCCACTCCTCCTTCCACTTTATGCAGAACCCTATCATCCTGGGTCTGCATTTTATGTTATTTGTTCTCATTGGGGTCACACCTTCAATACCTGCTGCCGACGTGATCATCCCAGATGTCGCTTCTGTTCACGTAACCATAACTCAGCCGCCTGTGCCCAGAAAATCAAAGACCATCTTAATAGGGGTGGTGTGGGCTATGTAGTTGATCCCAGGTGTTATAACTATGGCGGCCGGCACAATGCTGACTCACAGCAATGCACCAATCGCCCGTCTGTCCCAGGGAAAAAGCATCCCCGAAGGCCACGTCTACCACAACGTCCCCCCACAGTCAACCGGTCCGCCTCCTTCTGCGTCCCCTCTCTCTCCAGCAACGCCTTCTTCAACAACACCTGCCCCTGCCTGGCCTCACCTGGCTGCAACACAGCAGTCCCGGCCGTCTCCTAACTCAACTACTACTGGGCCACCTCCCCGTCTCTACTCTGACGCTGTCAGGCCTTGTGCTCCAACCGGTGCCCCCCACAACCCCCCTCCAGTGACATGACACAGATCATATCCCTCTTCCAAGAATTTACCAACCGTATTTAAAAACACTTTGTTACACTCTGTACCACCATCTCCGACCTACTCTTGCCCTCGGTTGCCACCCAGTCACTCCTCTCTTCTGGTTTGACATAAGCTGGTAGTCACCCTGTGAGCACCCCCCTGCACACGGCCTACTCCACCGCCGGCGGCCTTCACTACTGGTGTAGCGCCCACCGGGCCTGGCCTGGTATGTCCTGCTGCCACCGAGCGAAGTCCTGCCTCGTCTTCACGACACGTGGTGCCTCAACCTGTCCACCAACCGAAAGCCGCGCCCGCTACTGTGTCTGTGTTGTCTCCACCAGGGCTACCTAGTGGACCTGAGAACACCACCCCCGGCTACCCGTACCCTACCGGCATGTCGACGCACACGCCATCACAATCACACTAAAAGGTATGTCCCTCTATATTGTTAATGCCAATGTGCCTCCCTCCACCCCTACTGTACCTGTACCACCACACCATATCTCATCCACCCCCACTGTACTTCGCCATGCCTAGTACATTGGCAACCCTAAGCCTGGCTGCACTGCTTGTAAACTTTATGGTCAACCGACTCTCACACCCTCTCTCACTACATCCTCACTTGCCCTATGACCTCCTCCTACAGGTCCCCAGCCGTTACCAACACCTCTTCCCTCCCTGACCAGATATCCCTCCTCCCAGTGACAGGCCTGGCACTTGACATTATTAGGGACCTGCCGCACTTTGCCTTAAACAGATAAATTGTACCGGGAATTTTCCCCCACACACTCATCATTCTGTCACTTTATGTAACTTGCTGACAAAACCCATGACCCTTCAGGCTTTTACTCCCTTAATGCATGAGTCATAAAGGCAAGCATGAACTATGCATGCTTCCCAGATGGGCGCTGTAAACGCTTCTGCGCTTCACCTTGCACAGGATGTAAGGGGGTGCCCAATAAACCCCCCTCCAGGAAAATCTAAAAAAATCTACACCATTGTGAGGCCTGAACCACTGCCGGTAGGGCAGTGATAGTGTGTTCTGTTGTCTATGTTAGCAGATCTCTGCAACCGATTTTGGAATACTGCCTGTATGACTAGGCAATTTCATCTCTTCGATTTCTAAATAAAAGTAACCCAACAGGTTAATAGTGTGGCCTTTCACCATGGTTGGCCATCTCCCTGCAGATAATATGCATATTGTTGTGTTATATATTAATAAATAACAAATATAATGTGTGTGTTTGAGTTGGGGATTTAGAATATAGTTAAAAGTCTACCCAGATCCCAACAGGCAACAACAACAAAAAAAACAAAACAAAGACAATCGGACTATAAAAGGGTAGACAAAGGATGCGAGTTTTTGTTGTGTATAATAAAGTACCATGAATTCCTTAACAGAATAATCAGCTTCCTATAAATTACCCTTAACCATACTTAACCTAAACATTAACAGTATATACATATTAATACAACATAAAACAATCGTGAAGCAAGGTGGAGGTGGGAGAGGCAATACAAGATTACAAATACTTAAGTGAGGAGCTGAGATGGCTGACGAGTAAGGCTGAGTATTGAAGACGGTGGTAGATAGTCACTGTGCCGTAGGTTTCCAGGATAGGTGGTCCTGTGGTCACTTCCCAGAGTGAACTGAACTCTCCTCGAATTGGAGCTGACAAAGAAGACTTTGAGGAGGTGACGCAACAACCAGGATATGGAGAAGGGAAACCCCGGAGTGGTAACTAAGACGAGTCATACTCGTGTTCCGTCCCTAGATGGCGTTGCTCGTGGTGCTGGGTAGGTAGATCAAGACAATAGATGGCGTGGTTCGTAGTGCTGGGTAGGTAGATCATGACAATTGGTGGCGGGGTTCGTAACACCCCCCCTCCAAAGACCTCCGTAGTGCGGGCGCGAAGGAGGTGATCACCTGGTGCGTCTGGAGAGTAGCTGCTGCATTTCCACTGGAGCTCGGGATAAGGAGTCCGCAATCAGGTTGTCCACCCCCTTTATGTGCCGGACTTGTAGATTATAGGGCTGGGTGAGGAGAGCCCAGCGGAGGATTCGCTGGTTGGAGGTCTTGTTGGTTTGGATGAACGTGAGTGGGTTATGGTCGGTGAAGACTAGGGTTGTTTGTGGGAAAGACTGGAGGTAACATTCAAACTTCTTTATTGCCAACACCAGAGCCAGGGCCTCCTTCTCTATGGTCGAGTAGTTGGTCTGATGTTTTTTCAACTTGGCGGAGTAGTATGCCACAGGGTGAAGGACATCAGTGGTTGGGTCGGGTTGTAGGAGCACAGCCCCCACTCCGACACCGCTAGCGTCGATTTGCAGATGGAAGGGCAAGGTGTAGTCAGGGGGGTGGACTACAGGCTTGGAGGCAAGGAAGGCTTTGAGGCGGTGGAAAGACTGGTCGCACCTCTGGTTCCAGATGTAAGGGACCGCAGAACTGGTAAGGTCTGTGAGGGGTCCGGCCACGCTGGAGAAGTTACTGCAGAACCGACGGTAGTAGCCGCACATCCCCAGGAAGCGCATGAGTTCCTTCCTCGTCCTTGGAGTGGGGAAGGACAAGATGGCTTTAACGTTTGCGTCCTTGGGTCTCACCATACCATGCCCAACGATATGTCCCAGGTAAGTCACTGAGGCCCGGCCAAAAGCAGATTTAGCCAGGTTTATGGTGAATCCAGTCTCTTGCAGTCGTGCGAACAGTATCTCCAAACGCACCAGATGTTCGTCCCAGCCGTCCGACACCACCACCAGGTCATCCAGGTAGGCGAACGTCCCACCTAGGTCCTGAATTAGGTAGTTGATGGCCCTCTGGAATGTGGCCGGAGCATTAGAAAAGCCAAACGCCATAACCAAATATTGAAAAAGACCAAATGGAGTTATAAATGCCGAGATTATTTTTGCCCTATCCGTGAGTCCCACTTGATAATATCCTTTCAACAGGTCCACGGTAGATATAAATTTGGCACAGCCTATGCTGTCTATTATATCTTCAATCAAAGGTAAAGGGTAGGAGTCTGAGACAGTGACCTGGTTCACTTTACGATAATCGGTACAGAAACGAAAAGTGCTATCGGGTTTTGGAATGAGAAGGCAAGGTGAAGCCCAGGGGGAGGTACTAGGCTCAGCTAAGTTATGTTTTAACAAAAAATCTACCTCCTTTTTCATAATCTCTTTTTTTTGTTGATTTAGTCGATATGCTGATTGCCTAATGGGTTGTACATCATCTGAGATTAGCTTAATATCATGTTTAAGTATATTGCAAAACCCTGGGAGGTCTGACGTGACTTTAGGAAATGTTGATAATAACTTAGTGAGATCTTTTGCTTGAGATGGATTCAGAACAGAAAATACTCATCCAAGTTGTTGAGTATGTGACTGTTAGCAGGGTTTTCTTTAGGTAGAGGGAAGTCTAAATTCTCCAATAGATCCATGTCATCTGTCTCCGGCTCCGGCCCTGACAAAACCGTATGCAATACAGGTAGGCTTATAGCCTCTGGGATGTCTTCCTCTGACTGCCTGGAATGGTAAAGTTTCATGAGATTAATGTGAACAAGTTGTGAATCTTTTCTGCGATCAGGAGTAAGGACTATATAGCTGAGAGGAGATAGTTTATTTGCATGGATTTGAAAGTTTCATGGAACCGTTCCAAGCAACCTTGGGACGGTGGGTGGTAAGCCGAAGATGTACAATGGTCCACACTGAGGTCTTTCATATTCAAAGATGGATCAGATTGTTGGGCTTTAATGAGCTCATCCTTACTAATGGTCTTATTGTACAGATCTTCTGTGGGTAGGAAGATATTGGAGGTGGTTTTAGATGAAGAGAGCCCATTTCGCACACTCTGTGACCGGGTGACAGCACAAGATGGGAAAAGGCGAGGAATAGTTTCTTCAAGGTCAGTGGTGGAGTTGACAGGTAAGGGAGAGTCGACTGTCTTTATGTTGGGAACCACTAGATCTCCTACCAAGTCATTACCCAATAATAAATGAATGCCGCTCACAGGCATTGGATCTTTCCTAATGGCTATTTGCACTTCCCCAGTAATCAAGGGACATTGGAGGTGCACTTTAGCTAAGGGATAGGAAGAATGGGATGAGAGATCTGAAATTAGAACACTCATTAGTAAATGCGGTAGATATATCAGGAATGACGTTAAACAGGAGGATAGATTGTGCTGCGCCCATATCACGTAGTATACGAATAGGGAAAGAACGAGACCCCTCTATGATTGAAATTTTGCCCTCATAGGTGAATGAAGAGAAGAGATCCTGATGGGGCCTTTCCACATTGGTGGTTGCTATTGGTTTGGATTTGGGAACCAGGGAACTACTTTTAGCAGTTCGACACTTTGGGTGTTTACAAGACTGGATCGTATGGCCTGGGTTTTTTACAGTAAGAACAATAAAACTTGGTTGCATCAGGGGGGGGTGTAGGTGTGGGACCTTTCGACCTACCACTCACGTCCCCAAGGTTATCATCAGAGAAGGACCTAACATGCCGGAAAGTACCACGTTCCCTACGGCACATTGACTCCACCAGCAAGGCGTACGCATCAGCCAGCTCAGCCGCACGCCCTAAATTAACCTCTCCACGCTCCTCCACATGCTTCAAGATATGAAATGGTATCTTGCTTTTCCACTCCTCCAGGACTACCAAGTTTAACAAATCCTGAGGTGGCCATTGTTAAGAAAACATAGATAAATTAATTAATGATCAAAATATAAGATAAGTGGATTACCCTAGAAAATATCACGGCAGTGGATAACCAGAAAGTCCCTGAAACTACCCAAGTTATACCTAGGGAAATTACACTTATGAATATTGTTCTTCTGATAAGATCCTTAAATAAGGATAAGAGACTTGGAAGGGGAAGGGCGTATTACGGCATTAATATAAAGATCCGGATTAAAAACCCTGAGATACTTGAAAGAGGAAGGGCGTATTACGGCATTTAT
>NW_024741560.1:0-1858 GCF_018991925.1 Homarus americanus
ACACTTAACATCATACTTCTCCCTGACACTTAACATCATACTTCTTCCTGACACTTAACATCATACTTCTCCCTGACACTTAACATCATACTTCTCCCTGACACTTAACATTATACTTCTCCCTGACACTTAACATCATACTTCTTCCTGACACTTAACATCACACTTCTCCCTGACACTTAACATCATACTTCTCCCTGACACTTAACATCATACTTCTTCCTGACACTTAACATCATACTTCTTCCTGACACTTAACATCATACTTCTTCCTGACACTTAACATCATACTTCTTCCTGACACTTAACATCATACTTCTTCCTGACACTTAACATCATACTTCTCCCTGACACTTAACATCATACTTCTCCCTGACACTATGTTTTCATAATAGCAAACTACCCAAGACTTTTATTATTAGGTCGTTTTGAGATATCCAGTGATTTTATTTTTAATAAAACCCTTGATGTCATCATTGGTAAATTTGAGTCATTACGTGAGTGTATCTAATTTTCACTGCAATTAAACTTGCTATTCCTTAAGGTTTCATTTTCTTTCCCACATCTAGCACCAAAGAAAACGTAAAACTTGACGCCATGGCCAGATTGTGTTTGTTCTGTAAATCACCTTTTTCACATGGTTATGTTATAAATTGAAGCATTTTTTGTAGAAACATAACTAACTAAATTTGGGTCTCGGTACCACACTGAAAATACCTCGATGTTGGTGATGATACAGCGTAATGTGCACTCACCACTGTGAATATTGTTATGGGTTCGAGTCGTGCTTGGCCCGTACACACCTGACAAATAAAGTTCATAGCAATAAAACAAAGACTGCGGACCAACTGCTGATAATTGGTGAAATGATCAATAATAATACACAAATAACAATCAGCGGGGGAAAAAAACACCAGCAGATGTTTTACAAATATTCTGCTTCACCAATAATCTAATACTTAGATTGAAACAGTGTAATGATTCAGTAATTTTATTGACCAATCGGTGGGAGAATGAAACACTAATCTAGTGTTTTTAATTAAGTTTCAACTAGTGGGTTTCTTACTATCCAGAGCAACTAGACTGCCTGGCTATTAATGAATGCTTATACGTACCTATGTTCCTGTCCAATACAATTTCCAGTCTGTTATAATGATATTACTGAGTTTCAACAACTAAGGTGTTTAAGCGATAATATTAGTAATTACACTTTTCTATCAACAATTAAAAATTATAAGATAAAACTATTATCCAATCCGTCATAAAGTGTATATACCTGTAGTTCAGTTCCTGAGGCCAAGGTGTTTTAGCGGAGCTTGTCCTTATGTTGCGTGTCACGAAATAAGATGGATGGAGTAGTTAAAACTTTTCTAAATTGTTACTAAATTTTATGCAATTTATTTTAAACAAATAATTTAATATTTAATTTAAAAATAAATTTTGAATAAATATATTGAAAAAATTTAATTAAAACAATTTAATACCATACTTATTTACAATGTGTAGAGGAGTAAATATTAAATTATTTATTAAGAGGAACATGTCCCATTTAAGCATTTCAATTTTCATGTATAATCTGAAATCCCATTTTATGGCAGTTTTTGACTTGTCCTATTGGACAAAAGTTGGAATCAATCATTAACTGCAGTGAGTGGACTGACTAAGAGTGTATCCTCGGGAGCGAGAGGTCGGTGAGTAGAGGAAAGGTGGCAGCAATGATCGTCTCAACAGAAATAATTAAGTATGACAAATTGGACTAAAATATAATCTTGTTATTCCTTCTTATTGTCTGTTTTGTTTGGCCTATTTGGGAGATCTTATATTTTACTACATTTATTTGATGGGCAGTATGATGTGT
>NW_024741561.1:0-3218 GCF_018991925.1 Homarus americanus
TTCATTTCTTGAACAGGAGACATAGAGCCTTCAACGCGAACCCGGGCCTGACGTCCAGTGAGGTAAGAGGCGATCCATTGTAGAAGTCTCCCTTTAACACCTAACCGTGCAAGTTCAGCTAAAATGAGGGCAGGCTGAGCCGTATCAAAAGCTCCCTTGATATCAAGGAAGACGGAGACGCGGGCAGTCTGATTGCAATAAAAGGAAGCAATGGAGTGTGCTGTGCTGCGATGTTGAATGAAACCATTGAGGGAGTTGTGGAAGCCGCCTATGGTGTGAAGAAGGCGACGATGGAGTATCCTCTCCATCATCTTGCAAACACAGGAGGTAAGACTAATGGGTCGATATTTCCCAGGATCTCCCGGCTTAGGGATGGGGATAATAGTGGCATTTTTCCAGTTGGACAGGAGAACCCCATGTTCATAAGACATATTGTAGAGAGCAAGCAAGGGGCCGTTAGGAATATTAGTACAGGCGTTGGGGACGGAGTAGGTTATCTGATCATCCCCAGGAGAGGTGTCTTTTCTAGAGCGACGAGCACTGTCAAGCTCGAACTGTGTGATGGGATGATCAGTGGGGGCAGGGGAGGTAAGAGCAGCACGAACAACAAGCTCAGACGCATCGATGCGGGCCTGCACTGCCTCCTGCATTGGATCTGGAAGTGCCTCAGGGGAGGAAGCTCGTGCCCAGTCCTCCATTAAAGAGCAGGCAAGGGAGGCGGGGTCAGGGTGGGGAGGAGGCCTCCGTCGAGTACCCCGTATAGCATTAATCCGATTCCATACATAAGAGGGTGACGACTGGAACGATAGAGATCCCGTGAAGGATAGCCAGTCCGCCTCACGTATCCGACGGCGCTCCTGAGTTGCAAAGGAGCACCAATTTTTGAAGTCTTCCCAGTCCTCTGGAGACCGAGACCTCCGTATGGCAGAGTGGAGATCACGGGTTACCTGCCGGAGATGTCTCATGGCAGGGATACGATACCAGTAGTTGGTGGCACTTCTGGGGTGACGGGGAGGGCGTGGAGGGGTAGCGCGATTGACAGAGTCATACACAGCATCAACAAAAGTCAATTGCTATAAGAATCAAGGGACTGAGACAACAGATCACCCAGGTGAAGAAGGTGTTAGGTAGGAGACAGCATCTTGTATGGCAGGACAGAAGGCAGGAGATCGATAAGGGTTGATGTAGGGCAGAGAGGAGGCCTGGGATGGGTGGTATTAACATGAGATGAGTCACTACTACAAGGAGCAGACTCAAAGTGCAAAACAATGGGAATATAGAGGAGATATGACCGTTCAATAGTAAAGCCAGCATATCAAAGAACTATAGAGAGGCAGGTAGGATCAATCAAGAACAAAGAAAGCGAAACATCATCATCCCACATGAGAAACTGTGAGGAGATGCAATCATTAAAGGTGCATGGGTGAGGATGATCCCGAAATGAGAATGGGATGTGGGCAGAATCGCCTCCAGAACAATAGTGGAACCCATCATGGGTCGTAGAGAACCTGAGGGGTCAGAAGTCCTCTTGATGGTGGCTACGAAGGGTCCGGTCACCAAGAGTAAGGGAGACAGAAAGTAATTCAGACGGGGTCCATGTGAGTCAGGTGAAGGGAGACGAACAGATGGAATGGTGTTACGCACAAGGGTGAGGAGGCCACGAGCCTGCCCACGGTACCGAGGCAGGGTGTAAACAGAATAGCCAGAGAGGCGGAGTGGAGTAACATCGTCTGTGATGGTTTCCTGAAGTAGAGCAACATCTACTTGGTGGGAGAGCACAAACTGGGCGAGGTCTGTCCGGCGAGGTCTAAGTCCCTGGATGTTCCATTGTAAGAAGAGGAGGGAACGGCCTCCGGTGTGAGATGAGTCGGAGGGGCTAGACAGGGCTCCAGAGGTACCAAATTCCTGTTGGGAAATGGAGAGGAGAATGGGAGGGCGAGGGATGGATCCTCCATCTCGGGAGAGGGAAGGAGGCGGGTCATCAGGGCTTGCAAAGCGCGCCCCTGTTGGGTCAGGGTGTCCAGAATGAGTTGTTGTTGCTTCTGCAATGTCGCAATTGTTTTCACAAACAAGTCGAGTTGGGTTGAGAGAAGGTTGATTTGCTTGGAGTGGCGATCCAGACGGAGAGTGATTGTTTCCATAGAACCAACTTGGTGTACCTGTGCATGAGCTGGAGGTGGCGGCGAGGATTGCCGAGGGCCCGACTGGGCATGTGGTGGTGGTTGCGACGGAGAGGGACGGTGAGGGTTCAATTGAGTAAGAGGTGGTGGTGCTGGTGAGAGACAGCGGGGGTCCGGGTGGGCAGGAGATGGTGGTGACTGTGTGGCAGGGCCGGCAACGACCTTGTTCCAAGAACGGTAGGGAGAGGGAGGGAGGGGAGAAAGGATGGGTGGTGGGGGTGATAGGGGGGATGGTAGAGGAGAGGAGATCAATGGGAAATCCTTGGTGGATGGAAGAGGCGGTGGTGGATGGGGTTAAGTTTGGTGAGGCCCCGTCAGAGGACAGGGTGTCAAGTTTTGGGTGAGTGCCAGGGCTGGCACTGTGGGGCAGTTGGCATTCGGGCGTATGGTAGCAGTTAGCCTTGCAAATGGGATAACTGGGATTTCTTCTGTTACTGATTTACATTCCATATGTCGTGGAACCTCTTTGAGCCACGGGACGACCATCCTCGTGCACTCCCAGGTGCGGTGTTTCCACGATTGGCAACGCCCACAGATTTTCGGGGTTCCGATAAATCGGTCGAGAGGACAATTGTGAATTGGTCCTACATTCACCTTCGGGGGGAGGGGGCCCACCCACCAGCCGATGAGTTCGTTGGATGGACGTTTGGAGACCGGGTTGATGCGGCGTTCCATGTCCAGTAGTTGTGGGAGAAGAAGGCGAAGATCGTCGATAGGGATCTCCCAGGGTACGTGGCAAACCATTACCTTGGTACGACGAGTTTCTGGGGTGATGATGGTGAACTTCAGCATCACCTCCCCCTGGGGAGCAGGAAAGCCCACCTGAGTGAGCAGGCGTACCGCCTTGTCCATTTGTGTGGTGACTATCACGGCTGTAGGACCTCGGCGGAGGCGAAGTGTTGAGTCCTGAAGTGGAAAGCAGTGACGGAAGAACCAGGTCGTCCGTGTGCTCAGAGGCAAGTCCCGAGGAAAGGCGAGACGACGAAGGCGCGACGGGGCAGGGAGACAAAGGGAATCCCCTATGTCCATCGTCGGCGG
>NW_024741562.1:0-54440 GCF_018991925.1 Homarus americanus
TCAGTAGCGCTAGATTTCAGTTACGTATTGCTGGTTTGCCCTCCCAATGCGTGTGTGGCTATTCCTATGCTGGCGATCACGCCATGGTTTGCAAGAAGGGGGGCTTCATATGCATGAGGCATGACGAGGTAAGGGATCTCACAGCAAATATGTTGAAGGAAATCTGCCGGGACGTCATAGTAGAACCGACCCTCCTTCCACTGGATGGCGAGATCTTCCAACACAGGACTTCAAACACATCTAACGAAGCCCGTGTGGACGTCAGTGCTCGAGGATTCTGGACGCGGGGACAGCGAGCTTTCTTCGACATCAGGATTTTTGATCCCATGGCCGTTTGTCACCGTAACCTAGCTCTCGATGCTGCGCATAGGAGGAACGAGAACGACAAGAGAAGGGCATATGGGGAGAGAATTCAAAATGTTGATCAAGGCAGCTTCACTCCTCTAGTGTTCACAACCTCTGGTGGGATGGGCCCAAGTGCAAGATGTTTCTACGCCAGACTCGCGGAGCTGATCTCCGAACAGAAGCAGCAGCCCAGAAGTTATGTCACAGCCTGGATGAGATGTCGACTGTCCTTCTCTCTCCTTCGGTCGGCTTTGCTCTGCCTCAGGGGAACGAGAGCTTCTGCCCCTACTCCGACAACTGCTGCAGATATCGACTATGAGGCTACAGTCACTGAATGCCGCATGGATCTGCGGCTCAACTAATTTAACACAGATAGGATAGTTTCTTATGTATTAGGATATTTAATATTAAGGTAAATAAATGGTGGCGAAGGTGTGGCTATTGGGGGAGGCTGGAGGCCACGTTTAATTATTAAAAAAAAAGAAAAAAAAATAAGTGTGGTGGTTGCGGTATGGTTTTAGTAAGTGTGGTGGTTGTGGTAGTGTTTGGTTAGTGTGGTGGTTGTGTTAGTGTTCAGTAAGTGTGGTGGTTGTGGTAGTGTTGGGGTAAGTGTGGTGGTTGTGGTAGTGTTTAGTAAGTTTAGTGGTTGTGGTAGTGTTTAGTATGTGTAGTGGTTGTGGTAGTTTTTGGTAAGTGTGGTGGGTAGTGGTAGTGTTGGTGAAGTGTGGTAGTTGTCGTAGTGTTTGGTAAGTGTGGTGGTTGTGATAGTGCTTGGTGAGTGTGGTGGTTGCGGTATGGTTTAGTAAGTGTGGTGGTTGTGGTAGTGTTTGGTAAGTGTGGTGGTTGTGGTAGTGTTTAGTAAGTGTGGTGGTTGTGGTAGTGTTGGGGTAAGTTTGGTGGTTGTGGTAGTGTTTAGTAAGTTTATTGGTTGTGGTAGTGTTAAGTAAGTGTGGTATTTGTGGTAGTGTTTGGTAAGTGTGGTGGTTGTGGTAGTGTTGGGGTAAGTGTGGTGGTTGTGGTAGTGTTTGGTTAAGTGTGGTGGTTGTGATAGTGCTTGGTAAGTGTGTTGGTTGTGGTAGTGTTTAGTAAGTTTAGTGGTTGTGGTAGTGTTTAGTATGTGTGGTGGTTGTGGTAGTTTTGGTAGTGTTGTGGTTGTGGTAGTGATAATAAGTGTTGTGGTTGCAGTAAGGTTTAGAAAGTGTGGTGGTTGTGGTAGTGTTTGTACGTGTGGTGGTTGTGGTAGTGTTTGGTAAGTGTGGTGGTTGTGGTAGTGTTTAGTAAGTGTGGTGGTTGTGGTAGTGATGGGTTAAGTGTGGTGGTTGTGGTAGTGTTTATTAAGATTAGTGGTTGTGGTAGTGTATAGTATGTGTGGTGATTGTGGTAGTTTTGGGTAAGTGTGGTGGTTGTGGTAGTGATAATAAGTGTTGTGGTTGTGGTATGGTTTAGTAAGTGTGTGTGGTTGTGGTAGTGTTTGGTAAGTGTGTTTTGTGATAGTGTTTAGTAAGTGTGGGTGGTTGTGGTAGTTTTTGGGTGTGTGTTGTGGTTTGTGGTAGTGTTTCGTCAGTGTGGTGGTTGTAGTAGTGTTTGGAAAGTGTGGTGGTTGTGTTAGTGTTTGGTAACCATATTGTTGGTTATAGGTAGTGTTGGGGTAAGTGTGGTGGTTGTGGTTGTGTTGGTGTAAGTGTGGTGGTTGTGTTAGTGTTTGGTAAGTGTGGTGGTTGTGGTAGTGTTCGGTAAGTATGTTGGTTGTGGTAGTGTTTGTTAAGTGTGGTGGTTGTGGTAGTGTTTGGTAAGTGTTGTGGTTAGGGTAGTGTTGTGGGTAAGTGTGGTGGTTGTGGTAGTATTGGGGTAAGTGTGGTGGTTGCGATAGTGTTTAGTAAGTTTGTGGTTGTGGTAGTGTGGTGGTTTGGTGAGTGTTTGGTAAGTATGGTGGTTGTGGTAGTGTTTAGTAAGTGTGGTGGATGTGGTAGTGTTGGGGTAAGTGTGGTGGTTGTAGTTGTGTTTGGTAAGTGTAGTGGTTAGTGGTAGTGTTTAGTAAAGTGTGGTGGTTGTGGTAGTGTTTGGAAAGTGTGGTGGTTGTGGTAGTGTTTGGTAAGTGTGTGTGGTTTTTGGGTAGTGTTTGGTAAGTGTTGTGGTTGGGGTAGTGTTGTGGGTAGAGTGTGTGGTGGTTGTGGTAGTGTTGGGGTAAGTGTGGTGGTTGTGGTAGTGATAATAGAGGTGTGGTGGTTGCGGTATGGTTTTAGTAAGTGTGGTGGTTGTGGTAGTTTTGAGTGTGTAGTTGTGGTAGTGTTTGAAGTAAGTGTGGTGGTTGTGGTAGTGTTGGGAGTAAGTATATGGTGGTTGTGGTAGTGTTTAGGTAAGTTTAATTGGTTGTGTGGTAGTTTTAGTATATGTGTTTGGTTGTGGTAGTTTTGGTAAGTGTGTGGTGGTTGTGGTAGTGTTGGGGTAAGTGTGGTGGTTGTAGTAGTGTTTAGTAACTTTAGTGGTTGTGGTACTGTTTAGTATGTGTGGTGGTTGTGGTAGTGTTGGGTAAGTGTGGTGGTTGTGGAAGTGCTGGGGTAAATGTGATGGTTGTGATAGTGTTTAGTAAGTTTTTTGGTTGTAACAGTGTTTAGTAAGTGTGGTGGTTTTGTAAGTGTTCGGTAAGTGTGGTGGTTGTTGTAGTGTTTATTAAGTGTGGTGGATGTGCTAGTCTTTGGTAAGTGTGGTGGTTGTGGTAGTGTTTAGTAAGTGTGGTGGTTATGGTTGTGTTGGGGTAAGTGTGGTGGTTGTGGTAGTGATAATAAGTGTGGTGGTTGGGGTATGGTTTAGTAATTGTGGTGGTTATGGTAGTGTTGGTGTAAGTGTATTGGTTGTGGTAGTGTTTAGTAAGTTTAGTGGTTGTGGTAGTGTATAGTATGTGTGGTGATTGTGGTAGTTTTGGGTAAGTGTGGTGGTTGTGGTAGTGATAATATGTGTTGTGGTTGTGGTATGGTTTAGTAAGTGTGGTGGTTGTGTTAGTGTTTGGTAACCATCGAGGTTATGGTAGTGTTGCGGGTAAGTGTGGTGGTTGTGGTTGTGTTTGGTAAGTGTGGTGGTTGTGGTAGTGTTCGGTAAGTATGTTGGTTGTTGTAGTGTTTGGTAAGTGTGGTGCTTGTGGTAGTATTTGGCAAATGTGTTGGTTGTTGTAGTGTTTGGTAAGTGTGTTGGTTGTGGTAATGTTTGGTAGGTGTGGTGGTTGTGGTAGTGTTGGGGAAAGTGTGGTGGTTGTGGTAGTGTTTAGTAAGTGTGGTGGTTGTGGTAGTGTTGGGGTAAGTGTGGTGGTTGTAGTTGTGCTTGGTGAGTGTGTTCGTTGTGGTAGTGTTGGGGTAAGTGTGGTGGGTGAGGTAGTGTTTAGTAAGTGTGGTGGATGTGGTAGTGTTGGGGTAAGTGTGGTGGTTGTGGTAGTGTTTGGTAAGTGTGGTGGGTATAGTAGTGTTTGGTATGTGTGGTGGTTGTGGTAGTGTTTCTTAAGTGTGGTGGTTATGGTAGTTTTGGGGGTAAGTGTGGTGGTTGTGGTAGTGTTTGGTAAGTGTGGTGGCTGTGGTAGTGTTTAGTAAGAGTGGTGGTTCTGTTGTGTTTAGTATGTGTGGTGGCTGTGGTATTGTTTAATAAGTGTGGTGGTTGTGGTAGTGTTTGGTAAGTGTGGTGGATGTGGAAGTGCTGGAGTAAGTGTGTTGGTTGTGATAGTGTTTAGTAAGTTTTTTGGTTGTGGCAGTGTTTAGTAAGTGTGGTGGTTTTGGTAGTGTTCGGTAAGTGTGGTGGTTGTTGTAGTGTTTAGTAAGTGTAGTGGATGTGGTAGTGTTTGGTAAGTGGTGGTTGTGGTAGTGTTTACTAAGTGTGGTGGTTGTGGTAGTGTTGGGGTAATTGTGGTGGTTGTGGTAGTGATAATAAGTGTGGTGGTTGCGGTATGGTTTAGTAAGTGTGGTGGTTGTGGTAGTGTTGGGGTAAGTGTGGTGGTTGTGGTAGTGTTTAGTAAGTTTAGTGGTTGTGGTAGTGTATAGTATGTGTGTTGATTGTGGTAGTTTTGGGTAAGTGTGGTGGTTGTGGTAGTGATAATAAGTGTTGTGGTTGTGGTATGGTTTAGTAAGTGTGGTGGTTGTGGTAGTGTTTGGTAAGTGTGTTGGTTGTGATAGTGTTTAGTAAGTGTGGTGGTTGTGGTAGTGTTTGGAATGTGTGGTTGTTGTGTTAGTGTTTGGTAACCGTGGTGGTTGTGGTAGTGTTGGGGTAAGTGTGGTGGTTGTGGTAGTGTTTAGTAAGTTTAGTGGTTTTGGTAGTGTATAGTATGTGTGTTGATTGTGGTAGTTTTGGGTAAGTGTGGTGGTTGTGGTAGTGATAATAAGTGTTGTGGTTGTGGTAGTCTTTGGTAAGTGTGTTGGTTGTGATAGTGTTTAGTAAGTGTGGTGGTTGTGGTAGTGTTTGGAAAGTGTGGTTGTTGTGTTAGTGTTTGGTAACCGTGGTGGTTGTGGTAGTGTTGGGGTAAGTGTGGTGGTTGTGGTTGTGTTCATGGTGTGGTGGTTGGCTAGTGTTTGGAAAGTGTGGTGGTTGTGTGTTAGTGTTTGGTAACTTCGTGGTGAGGTTGTGGTAGTGTTGGGGTAAGTGTGGTGGTTGTGGTTGCGTTGGTGTAAGTGTGGTAGTTGTGGTAGTGTTTGGTAAGTGTGGTGGTTGTGGTAGTGTTCGGTAAGTATGTTGGTTGTGGTAGTGTTTGTTAAGTGTGGTGGTTGTGGTAGTGTGTGGTAAGTGTGGTGCATGTGGTAGTATTTGGCAAATGTGTTGGTTGTTGTAGTGTTTGGTAAGTGTGTTGGTTGTGGTAATGTTTGGTAGGTGTGGTGGTTGTGGTAGTGTTGGGGTAAGTGTGGTGGTTAAGGTTGTGTTTAGTAAGTGTGGTGGATCCATAGCTGGTGAGTGTTGGGGTAAGTGTGGTGGTTGTATTAGTCTGTGGTAAGTGTAGTGGTTATGTTGGTGTTTAGTAAGTATTGGTGGTTGGTAGTGTTTTGGAAGAAGAAGTGTATGGTGTTTGTGGTAGTGTTTTAGGAAAGTGTGGTGTTTGTGGTAGTGTTTGGTAAGTGTGGTGGTTGTGGTAGTGTTTAGTAAGTGTTGTGGTTAGGGTAGTGTTGTGGGTAAGTGTGGTGGTTGTGGTAGTGTTGGGGTAAGTGTGGTTGTTGTGGTAGTGATAATAAGTGTGGTGGTTACGGTATGGTTTAGTAAGTGTGGTGGTTGTGGTAGTGTTTTGTTAGTGTGGTGGGTGTGGTAGTGTTTAGTAAGTGTGGTGGTTGTGGTAGTGTTGGGGTAAGTGTGGTGGTTGTGGTAGTGTTTAGAAAGTTCAGTGGTTGTGGTAGTGTTTAGTATGCATGGTGGTTGTGGTAGTTTTTGGTTAGTGTGGTGGATGTTGTAGTGATAATAAGTGTTGTGGTTGCGGTATGGTATAGAAAGTTCGGTGGTTGTGGTAGTGTTTGTTACGTGTGGTGTTTGTGGTAGTGTTTGGTAAATGTGGTGGTTGTGGTAGTGTTTAGTAAGTTTAGTGGTTGTAGTAGTGTTGGGGTAAGTGTGGTGGTTGTGGTAGTGTTTAGTAAGTGTGGTTGTTGTGGTAGTGTTTGGTAAGTGTGGTGGTTGTGGTAGTGTTGGGGTAAGTGTGGTGGTTGTGTGGAGTGTTTGGTAAGTGTGGTGGTTGTGATAGTACTAGTAAGTGTATTGGTTGTGGTAGTGTTTTGTAAGTTTAGTGGTTGTGGTAGTGTTTAGTATTATATGTGGTGGTTGTGGTAGTTTTTGGTAAGTGTTGTGGTTGTGGTAGTGATAATAAGTGTTGTGGTTGCGGAATGGTTTAGAAGTGTGGTGGTTTGGTAGTGTTTGTTACGTGTGGTGGTTGTGGTAGTGTTTGTTAAGTGTGGTGGTTGTGGTAGTGTTTAGTAAGTGTGGTGGTTGTGGTAGTGTTGGGGTAAGTGTGGTGGATGTAGTAGTGTTTAGTAAGTTTAGTGGTTGTGATAGTGTATAGTATGTGTGGTGATTGTGGTAGTTTTGGGTAAGTGTGGTGGTTGTGGTAGTGAGAATAAGTGTTGTGGTTGTAGTATGGTTTAGTAAGTGTGGTGGTTGTGGTAGTGTTTGGTAAGTGTGGTGGTTGTGATAGTGCTTGGTAAGTGTGGTAGTTATGGTAGTGTTTAGTAAGTTTAGTGGTTGTGGTAGTGTTTAGTATATGTGGTGGTTGTGGTAGTTTTTGGTAAGTGTTGTGGTTGTGGTAGTGATAATAAGTGTTGTGGTTGCGGAATGGTTTAGAAAGTGTGGTGGTTGTGGTAGTGTGTTTGTGTCGTGTTTGTGGTAGTGTTTGTGTGGTGGTTGTGTTAGTTTTTAGTAAGTGTGGTGGTTGTGGTAGTGTTGGGGTAAGTGTGGTGGATGTAGTAGTGTTTAGTAAGTTTAGTGGTTGTGATAGTGTATAGTATGTGTGGTGATTGTGGTAGCTTTGGGTAAGTGTGGTGGTTGTGGTAGTGATAATAAGTGTTGTGGTTGTAGTATGGTTTAGTATGTGTGGTGGTTGTGGTAGTGTTTGGTAAGTGTGTTGGTTGTGATAGTGTTTAGTAAGTGTGGTGGTTGTGGTAGTGTTTGGGTAAGTGTTGTGGTTGTGGTAGTGTTTCGTAAGTGTGGTGGTTGTAGTAGTGTTTGGAACGTGTGGTGGTTGTGTTAGTGTTTGGTAACCATGGTGGTTATGGTAGTGTTGGGGTAAGTGTGGTGGTTGTGGTTGTGTTGGTGCAAGTGTGGTGGTTGTGGTAGTATTTGGTAAGTGTGGTGGTTGTGGTAGTGTTTGGAAAGTGTGGTGGTTGTGGTAGTGTTTGGTAAGTGTGGTGGTTGTGGTAGTGTTTAGTAAGTGTTGTGGTTAGGGTAGTGTTGTGGGTAATTGTGGTGGATGTGGTAGTGTTGGGGTAAGTGTGGTGGTTGTGGTAGTGATAATAAGTTATGTGGTGGTTACGGTATGGTTTAGTAAGTGTGTGGTGGTTGTAGTGTTTTGTTAGTGTGGTGGGTGTGGTAGTGTTTAGTAAGTGTGGTGGTTGTGGTAGTGTTGGGGTAAGTGTGGTGGTTGTGGTAGTGTTTAGAAAGTTTAGTGGTTGTGGTAGTGTTTAGTATGCGTGGTGGTTGTGGTAGTTTTGGTTGAGTGTGGTGGATGTTGTAGTGATAAGGTTTAAGGTTTGTGGTTTGGGTGGGGTATGGTTTGGTGGGGTTGTGGTGTTGTTTTGATGGGTTTGGGATTTGGGTGGTGGATGGAAATGGGTTGTGAGTTTGGTAGAATATGGGTTTGATGGGTTGTGATAGTGTTTAGTGGATTTAAGTTTGTGGTAGTGTTTTAGTATGTGTGTGGTGATTGTGGTAGTCTTGTGTAAGTGTGGGTTGTGGTAGTGATAATAAGTTTTGTGGTTGCGGTATGGTTTTAGTTCGTGTAATTGGTTGTGGTAGTGTTTGGTAGTATTGGAAGTTGGTAGTGTTTGGTAAGTGTGGTGGTTGTAGTAGTGATTGGTTAGTGTGGTGGTTGTGGTAGTGTTGGGGTAAGTATGGTGGCTGTGGTAGTGTTTAGCAAGATTGGTGGTTCTGGTAGTGTTGAGTATGTGTGGTGGCTGTGGTAGTGTTTAGTAAGTGTGGTGGTTGTGGTAGTGTTTGGTAAGTGTGGTGAGTATGGTAGTCTTTGGTAAGTGTGGTGGTTGTGGAAATATTTGGTAAGTGTGGTGGTTGTGGTAGTGATGGGGTAAGTTTATTGGTTGTGGTAGTGTTTAGTAAGTGTGGTAGTTTTGTTAATATTCGGTAAGTGTTATGGTTCTTGTAGTGTTTAGTAAGTGTGGTGGTTGTGGTAGTGTTTGGTAAGTGTGGTGGTTGTGGTAGTGCTTGGTAAGTGTGGTGGTTATGGTAGTGTTCGGTAAGTGTGGTGGTTGTGGTAATGTTTGGTAAGTGTGGTGGTTGTAGTAGTGTTGGGGTAAGTGTGGTGGTTAAGGTAGTGTTTAGTATGTGTGGTGGATGTGGTAGTGTTGGGGTAAGTGTAATGGTTGCGGTATGGTTTAGTAAGTGTGGATGTTGTGGTAGTGTTTCGTAAGTGTGTTGTGGTTGTGGTAGTGATAATAAGTGTTGTGGTTGCGGTATGGTTTAGTAAGTGTGGTGGTTGTGGTAGTGTTTGGTAAGTGTGGTGGTTGTGGTTGTGTTGGTGTAAGTGTGGTGGTTGTGTTAGTGTTTGGTAAGTGTGGTGGTTGTTGTAGTGATAATAAGTGTTGTTATTGCGGTATGGTTTGGAAAGTGTGGTGGTTGTAGTAGTGTTTGTTACGTGTGGTGGTTGTGGTAGTGTTTGGTAAGTGTGGTGGCTGTGGTAGTGTTCAGTAAGTGTAGTGGTTGTGGTAGTGTTGGGGAAAGTGTGGTGGTTGTGGTAGTGTTTAGTAAGTTTAGTGGTTGTAGTAGTGTTTAGTAAGTGTTGTGGTTGTGGTAGTGTTTGTTAAGTGTGGTGGTTGTGGTAGTGTTGGGGTAAGTGTGGTGGTTGTGATAGTGCTTGGTGAGTGTGGTGGTTGTTGTAGTGTTTAGTAAGTTTAGTGGTTGTGGTAGTGTTTAGTATGTGTGGTGATTGTGGTAGTTTTGGGTAAGTGTGGTGGTTATGGTAGTGATAATAAGTGTTGTGGTTGCGGTATGGTTTAGAAAGTGTGGTGGTTCTGGTAGTGTTTGTTACGTGTGGTGGTTGTGGAAGTATTTAGTAAGTGTGGTGGTTGTGGTAGTGTTTAGTAAGTGTAGTGGTTGTGGTAGTGTTGGGGTAAGTGTGGTGGTTGTGGTAGTGTTTAGTAAGTGTGGTGGTTGTGGTAGTGTTGGGGTAAGTTTGGTGGTTGTGGTAGTGTTTAGTAAGTTTATTGGTTGTGGTAGTGTTAAGTAAGTGTGGTATTTGTGGTAGTGTTTGGTAAGTGTGGTGGTTGTGGTAGTGTTGTGGTAGTGTGGTGGTTGTGTGGTGTTTAGTGGTGGTTGTGGTAGTGTTGGGAGTAAGTTTGGTGGTTGTGGTAGTGTTTAGTAAGTTTAGTGGTTGTGGTAGTGTTTAGTATGTGTGGTGGTTGTGGTAGTTTTTGGTAAGTGTTGTGGTTAAGGTAGTGATAATAAGTGTTGTGGTTGCGGTAAGGTTTAGAAAGTGTGGTGGTTGTGGTAGTGTTCGTTTACGTGTGGTGGTTGTGGTAGTGTTTGGTAAGTGTGGTGGTTGTGGTAGTGTTTAGTAAGTGTGGTGTTTGTGGTAGTGATGGGATAAGTGTGGTGGTTGTGGTAGTGTTTAGTAAGTTTAGTGGTTGTGGTAGTGTATAGTATGTGTGGTGATTGTGGTAGTTTTGGGTAAGTGTGGTGGTTGTGGTAGTGATAATAAGTGTTGTGGTTGTGGTATGGTTTAGTAAGTGTGGTGGTTGTGGTAGTGTTTGGTAAGTGTGTTTTTTGTGATTGTGTTTAGTAAGTGTGGTGGTTGTGGTGGTGTTTGGGTAAGTGTTGTGGTTGTGGTAGTGTTTCGTCGGTGTGGTGGTTGTAGTAGTGTTTGGAAAGTGTGGTGGTTGCGTTAGTGTTTGGTAACCATGGTGGTTATGGTAGTGTTGGGGTAAGTGTGGTTCGTTGTGGTTGTGTTGGTGTAAGTATGTTGGTTGTGTTAGTGTTTGTTAAGTGTGGTAGTTGTGGTAGTGTTTGGTAAGTGTTGTGGTTAGCGTAGTGTTGTGGGTAAGTGTGGTGGTTGTGGTAGTGTTTAGTAAGTTTATTGGTTGTGGTAGTGTTTAGTAAATGTGGTGGTTTGGTAGTGTTTGGTAAGTTTGGTGGTTGTGGTAGTGTTTAGTAAGTGTGGTGGATGTGGTAGTGTTGGGGTAAGTGTGGTGGTTGTAGTTGTGTTTGGTAAGTGTAGTGGTTATGGTAGTGTTTGGTAAGTGTGGTGGTTGTGGTAGTGTTTGGCAAGTGTGGTGGTTGTGGTAGTGTTTGGTAAGTGTGGTGGTTGTGGTAGTGTTTGGTAAGTGTTGTGGTTAGGGTAGTGTTGTGGGTAAGTGTGGTGATTGTGGTAGTGTTGGGGTAAGTGTGGTGGTTGTGGTAGTGATAATAAGTGTGGTGGTTGCGGTATGGTTTTAGTAAGTGTGGTGGTTGTGGTAGTGTTTTTAGTGTGGTGGTTGTGGTAGTGTATAGTAAGTGTGGTGAGTTTGTGGTAGTGTTGGGGTATGTATGGTGGTTGTGTGTTAGTGTTTGGTAAGTTTAGTGGTTGTAAGTAGTGTTTAGTATAACTGTGTTGGTTGTTTTAGTTTTTGGTAAGTGTGGTGGATTTGTGGTAGTGTTGGGAGTAAGTGTGGTGGTTGTGGTAGTGTTTGGTTAGTGTAGTAATTGGTTGTATTGGTGGTTTTGGTAAGTGTGTTTTTTGTGATAGTGTTTAGTAAGTGTGGTGGTTGTGGTGGTGTTTGGGTAAGTGTTGTGGTTGTGGTTGTGTTGGTGTAAGTGTGGTGGTTGTGTTAGTGTTTGGTAAGTGTGGTGGTTGTTGTAGTGATAATAAGTGTTGTTATTGCGGTATGGTTTGGAAAGTGTGGTGGTTGTAGTAGTGTTTGTTACGTGTGGTGGTTGTGGTAGTGTTTGGTAAGTGTGGTGGCTGTGGTAGTGTTCAGTAAGTGTAGTGGTTGTGGTAGTGTTGGGGAAAGTGTGGTGGTTGTGGTAGTGTTTAGTAAGTTTAGTGGTTGTAGTAGTGTTTAGTAAGTGTTGTGGTTGTGGTAGTGTTTGTTAAGTGTGGTGGTTGTGGTAGTGTTGGGGTAAGTGTGGTGGTTGTGATAGTGCTTGGTGAGTGTGGTGGTTGTTGTAGTGTTTAGTAAGTTTAGTGGTTGTGGTAGTGTTTAGTATGTGTGGTGATTGTGGTAGTTTTGGGTAAGTGTGGTGGTTATGGTAGTGATAATAAGTGTTGTGGTTGCGGTATGGTTTAGAAAGTGTGGTGGTTCTGGTAGTGTTTGTTACGTGTGGTGGTTGTGGAAGTATTTAGTAAGTGTGGTGGTTGTGGTAGTGTTTAGTAAGTGTAGTGGTTGTGGTAGTGTTGGGGTAAGTGTGGTGGTTGTGGTAGTGTTTAGTAAGTTTAGTGGTTGTGGTAGTGTTTACTATGCGTGGTGGTTGTGGTAGTTTTTGGTAAGTGTGGTGGTTCTTGTGGTGATAATAAGTGTTGTGGTTGCGGTATGGTTTACTAAGTGTTGTGGTTGTGGTAGTGTTTGGTAAGTGTGCTGGTTGTGGTAGTGTTTAGTAAGTGTGGTAGTTGTGGTAGTGTTGGGGAAAGTGTGATGGTTGTGGTAGTGTTTAGTAAGTTTAGTGGTTGTGGTAGTGTTTAGTATGTGTGGTGGTTGTGGTAGTTTTTGGTAAGTGTTGTGGTTGTGGTAGTGATAATAAGTGTTGTGGTTGCGGAATGGTTTAGAAGTGTAGTGGTTGTGGTAGTGTTTGTTGCGTGTCGTGGTTGTGGTAGTGTTTGGTAGGTGTGGTGGTTGTGTTAGTTTTTAGTAAGTGTGGTGGTTGTGGTAGTGTTGGGGTAAGTGTGGTGGATGTAGTAGTGTTTAGTAAGTTTAGTGGTTGTGATAGTGTATAGTATGTGTGGTGATTGTGGTAGCTTTGGGTAAGTGTGGTGGTTGTGGTAGTGATAATAAGTGTTGTGGTTGTAGTATGGTTTAGTAAGTGTGGTGGTTGTGGTAGTGTTTGGTAAGTGTGTTGGTTGTGATAGTGTTTAGTAAGTGTGGTGGTTGTGGTAGTGTTTGGGTAAGTGTTGTGGTTGTGGTAGTGTTTCGTAAGTGTGGTGGTTGTAGTAGTGTTTGGAACGTGTGGTGGTTGTGTTAGTGTTTGGTAACCATGGTGGTTATGGTAGTGTTGGGGTAAGTGTGGTGGTTGTGGTTGTGTTGGTGCAAGTGTGGTGGTTGTGGTAGTATTTGGTAAGTGTGGTGGTTGTGGTAGTGTTTGGAAAGTGTGGTGGTTGTGGTAGTGTTTGGTAAGTGTGGTGGTTGTGGTAGTGTTTAGTAAGTGTTGTGGTTAGGGTAGTGTTGTGGGTAATTGTGGTGGATGTGGTAGTGTTGGGGTAAGTGTGGTGGTTGTGGTAGTGTTTAGTAAGTGTGGTGGATGTGGTAGTGTTGGGGTAGAGTGTGGTGGTTGTAGTTGTGTTTTGTAAGTGTAGGTGGTTGTGGTAGTGTTTGGTAGAGTGTGGTGGTTGTGGTAGTGTTTGGCAAGGTGTGGTGGTTGTGGTAGTGTTTGGTAAGTGTTGTGGTTGGGTAGTGTTGTGGGTAGGAGTGTGGTGATTGTGGTAGTGTTGGGGTAAGTGTGGTGGTGTGGTGAGTGATAATAATGTGTGGTGGTTGCGGTATGGTTTTAGTAAGTGTGGTGGTTGTGGTAGTGTTAGTGTGGTGGTTGTGGTAGTGTATAGTAAGTGTGGTGGTTGTGGTAGTGTTGGGAGTAAGTATGGTGGTTGTGGTAGTGTTTGGTAGTTTAGGGTTGTGGTAGTGTTTAGTATGTGTGTTGGTTGTTTGGTTTTGGTAAGTGTGGTGGTTGTGGTAGTGTTGGGGTAAGTGTGTGGTGGTTGTGGTAGTGTTTGGTTGGGTGTGGTGGTTGTGGTAGTGATAATAAGTGTGGTGGTTGCGGTATGGTTTTAGTAAGTGTGGTGGTTGTAGTAGTGTTTGGTTAGTGTGGTGGTTGTGTTACTGTTCAGTAAGTGTGGTGGTTGTGGTAGTGTTGGGGTAAGTGTGGTGGTTGTGGTAGTGTTTAGTAAGTTCAGTGGTTATGGTAGTGTTTAGTATGTGAAGTGGTTGTGGTAGTTTTTGGTAAGTGTGGTGGTTAGTGTTAGTGTTGGGGAAGTGTGGTAGTTGTGGTAGTGTTTGGTAAGTGTGGTGGTTGTGATAGTGCTTGGTGAGTGTGGTGGTTGCGGTATGGTTTAGTAAGTGTGGTGGTTGTGGTAGTGTTTGGTAAGTGTGGTGGTTTGTGGTAGTGTTTAGTAAGTGTGGTGGTGGTTGTGTGGTAGTGTTGGGGTAAGAGTTTGGTGGTTGTGGTAGTGTTTAGTAAGTTTATTGGTTTGTGGTAGTGTGGAAGTAAGTGTGGTATTTGTGGTAGTGTTTGGTATGGTGGTTGTGTGGTAGTGTTGGGGTAAGTGTGGTGGTTGTGGTAGTGTTTGGTTAAGTGTGGTGGTTGTGATAGTGCTTGGTAAGTGTGGTGGTTGTGGTAGTGTTTAGTAAGTTTAGTGGTTGTGGTAGTGTTTAGTATGTGTGGTGGTTGTGGTAGTTTTTGGTAAGTGTTGTGGTTAAGGTAGTGATAATAAGTGTTGTGGTTGCGGTAAGGTTTAGAAGTGTGGTGGTTGTGGTAGTGTTCGTTTACGTGTGGTGGTTGTGGTAGTGTTTGGTAAGTGTGGTGGTTGTGGTAGTGTTTAGTAAGTGTGGTGTTTGTGGTAGTGATGGGATAAGTGTGGTGGTTGTGGTAGTGTTTAGTAAGTTTAGTGGTTGTGGTAGTGTATAGTATGTGTGGTGATTGTGGTAGTTTTGGGTAAGTGTGGTGGTTGTGGTAGTGATAATAAGTGTTGTGGTTGTGGTATGGTTTAGTAAGTGTGGTGGTTGTGGTAGTGTTTGGTAAGGTGTGTTTTTGTGATTGTGTTTAGTAAGTGTGGTGGTTGTGGTGGTGTTTGGGTAAGTGTTGTGGTTGTGGTAGTGTTTCGTCGGTGTGGTGGTTGTAGTAGTGTTTGGAAAGTGTGGTGGTTGCGTTAGTGTTTGGTAACCATGGTGGTTATGGTAGTGTTGGGGGTAAGAGTGGTGGTGGTTGTTGTGGTTGTGTTGGTGTAAGTATGTTGGTTGTGTTAGTGTTTGTTAAAGTGTGGTAGTTGTGGTAGTGTTTGGTAAGTGTTGTGGTTAGCGTAGTGTTGTGGTAGAAGTGTGGTGCTTGTGGTAGTGTTTAGTAAGTTTATTGGTTGTGGTAGTGTTTAGTAAATGTGGTGGTTTGGGTAGTGTTTGGTAAGTTTGGTGGTTGTGGTAGTGTTTAGTAAGTGTGGTGGATGTGGTAGTGTTGGGGTAAGGTGTGTGGTGGTTGTAGTTGTGTTTGGTAAGTGTAGTGGTTATGGTAGTGTTTGGTGAAGTGTGGTGGTTGTGGTAGTGTTTGAGAGTGTGGTGGTTGTGGTAGTGTTTGGTAAGTGTGGTGGTTGTGGTAGTGTTTGGTAAGTGTTGTGGTTAGGGTAGTGTTGTGGGTAGAGTGGGTGATTGTGGTAGTGTTGGGGGGTAGAAGTGTGGTGGTTGTGGTAGTGATAATAAGTGTGGTGGTTGCGGTATGGTTTTAGTAAGTGTGGTGGTTGTGGTAGTGTTTTTTTTAGTGTGTGGTGGTTGTGGTAGTGTATAGTAAGTGTGGTGGTTGTGGTAGTGTTGGGGTATGTATGGTGGTTGTGGTAGTGTTTGGTAAGTAGTGGTTGTGGTGTTTTAGTATGTGTTGGTTGTTGTAGTTTTGGTAAGTGTGGTGGTTGTGGTAGTGTTAGGGTAAGTGTGGTGGTTGGTAGTGTTTGGTAGAATTGGTGGTTGTGGTGGTTTTAGTAGGTGTGGTGGTTGTGTGGTAGTGTTGGGGTAAGTGTAATTGGTTGTGGTAGTGTTTAGAAAGTTTATGGTTGTGGTAGTGTTTAGTATGTGTGGTGGTTGTGGTAGTTTTGAAGTGATGAGGAGTGTGAAGGTGGTTGTTGTAGTGATAATAAGTGTTGTGATTACGGTATGGTTGGAAGAGTTTGGTGGTTGTAGTGAGTGTTTGTTACGTGTGGTGGTTGTGGTAGAGTGTTTAGTAAGTGTGGTGGTTGTGGTAAAGTGTTCAGTAAGTGTAGTGGTTGTGAAGGTAGTGTTGGGGTAAGTGTGATGGTTGTAGTAGTGTTTAGTAAGTTTAGTGGTTGTGAGCAAGTGTTTCATAGTAAGTGTTGTGGTTGTGGTAGTGTTTGTTAAGTGTGGTGGTTGTATTAGTGTTAGTGTTAAGATAGTATGGTTGTTGTAGTAGTGTTTGATAAGTGTGGTGGATTTGTGATAGTGCTTGGTAAGTGTGGTGGATTTGTTGTAGTGTTTAGTAAGTTTAGTGGTTGTGGTAGTGTTTAGTATGTGTGAGCAGTTGTGGTAGTTTTGGAGTAGAATGTGGTGGTTGTGGTAGTGATAATAAGTGTTGTGGTTGCGATGGTTTTAGAAAGTGTGGTGGTTCTGGCAGTGTTTTTTGCGTGTGGTGGTTGTGGAGATGTTTAGTAAGTGTGGTGGTTGTGGTAGTGTTGGAGTAAGTGTGGTGAAAAATTTGTGGTAGTGTTTAGTAAGTTTAGTGGTTGTGATGATGTATAGTATGTGTGGTGATTGTAGTAGTTTCTCTGACACCACTGTGGTGTCACTTATGCTGTGAAACTATGCTCGGGATATCTTTCCTATTTCGAATCTTATGCCTGGAAGGTTTGGGATCATTATAGGTTGGGACAAAGTCACCATTCTCCTGGTCAGCACTCGGATCAGCCATGAGATGGTGAAACTCACAGATCAGCTTGGCTCAATCATCGACCTTTCTTACCTCACCTGGGCCTTCTCAAGTCTCTATTCTCAACAACTCTTCTCTCTTCTACTGTCTCTCTGTAGCAGCCTCCTGTCTCTTGGACTCCCGGAATATCTTGGCTAGAAATCGCAGAGCCCTTCTGCCTGCCAATCTTCTCTCTCTGTGCTTTGACAAATGCCAGTTCAATCACAGGATCTGATTCACGCTTGCAATACAGAGATGTGGGCTGGTTTGAGTGCGTCGCATCAAACTCAGGACCAGAGAACAATTGGGCACTTGCAAGTAATTATGTGAAATAACTGGTCCAGTTGCTTGGCAAAGCTGTCCCTGCTGCAAGTTTTCACTCTCCCAAGAGGGATCATCTCCCACCTTTTCCCAACTGGCTAGCAGTCTCTCACTAATCTTCTTCTGACTTGTTATGACTGGAGGCTTGAACTGAGCATTAGCCAGAGGTAGTGCCTGTGCCAAGACAAACATCATATCTTACTAGCAATGTCTTTGTTCTGTGTAAGTTCTTTGGTTCTTTTGCCTAATTTGGTGCCTGCATATCTCAAGCTCTCTCAATGTAAAGCAACTCCATGCAGGAACTCTCTCCCAGGCCAGAATGAGTAACTGAGATGGCTGGATTTTGGGTTCCTCGTCACACAGCAGCCATCCTGTAAATATCAACTTATAAATGCATCAGAATCTGAAACAGAAAAAATATTATTAAGAAGATAATGGAGCCCGCTGCAGTTTCCTCCATTCTTATGTTCTTATGTTCTTATTATGTGTGGTGGTTGTGGTATTTTTTAATAAGTGGAATTGGTTGTTGTAGTGTTTGGTAAGTGTGGTGGTTGTGGTAGTGTTGGGGTAAGTGTTGTGGTTTTGGTAGTGATAATAAGTGTGGTGGGTGCGCTATGGTTTAGTAAGTGTGGTGGTTGTGGTAGTGTTTGGTTAGTGTTGTGGTTGTGGTAGGGTTGGGGTAAGTGTGGTGGTTGTGGTAGTGGTTAGTAAGTGTTGTGGTTGTGGTAGTGATAATAAGTGTGGTGGTAGTGTTAGTTTTTAGTAAGTGTGGTGGATATGGTAGTGTTGGGATAAGTGTGGTGGTTGTGGTAGTGATATTAATTGTGGTGGTTGCGGTAGTGTTTGGTAAGTGTGGTGGTTGTCGTAGTGTTTAGTAAGTGTGGTGATTATGGTAGTGTTGGGGTAAGTGTGGTGGTTGTGGTAATGTTTAGTAAGTTTAGTGGTTGTGGTAGTGTTTAGTATGTGTGATAATTGTGGTATTTTTTGTAAGTGTGGTGATTGTGGTAGTGATAATAAGTGTTGTGGTTGCGGTGTCGTTTAGTAAGTGTGGTGGTTGTGGTGTTGGTAAGAGTGGGGGTAGTGATAGTGTTTAGTAAGTGTGGTGGTTGTGGTAGTGTTTGGGTAAGTGTTGTGGGTTGTGGTAGTGTTTCACAAGTGTGGTGGTTGTAGTAGTGTTTGGAAAGTGTGGTGGTTGTGTTAGTGTTGGAAACCGTGGTGGTTGTGGTAGTGTTAGGGTAATTAATTGGTTGTGGTTGTGTTGGTGTTAAGTGCATTGGTTGTGGTAGTGTTTGGTAAGTGTGGTGGTTGTGGTAGTGTTCGGTAAGTTTGGTGGTTGTGGTAGTGTTTGTTAAGTGTGGTGGTTGTGGTAGTGTTTGGTAAGTGTGGTGGTTGTGGGTAATGTGTTGGTTGTTGGTGTTTGGTAGGGTGTGGTGGTTGGTGGATGGTAGTGTTTGGGTAAAGGTGGTGGATGTGGTAGTGTTGGGGTAAGTGTTGTGGTTGTGGTAGTGTTTGGAAAGTGTGGTGGTTGTGGTATGATTTTGTATGTGTGGTGGTTGTGGTAGTGTTTGGTTAGTGTGGTGGTTGTGGTAGTGTTTAGTAAGTTTAGTGGTTGTGGTAGTTTTCGTATGTGTGGTGGATGTGGTAGTTTTTGGTAAGTGTGGTGGTTGTTGTAGTGATAATAAGTGTTGTGGTAGTGGTATGGATTAGTAAGTGTGGTGGTTGTGGTAGCGTTTGGTAAGTGTGGTGGTTGCGTGTGTTTAGTAAGTGTGGTGGTTGTGGTAGTGTTGGAGTGTGGTGGTTGTGGTGGTTTTAGTAAGTTTAGTGGTTGTTGTAGTGTTTAGTATGTGGTGGTTGTGGTAGTGTTTAGTAAGTGTGTTGGTTGTGGTAATGTTTGCTATGTGTGGTGGTTGTGATGTGTTTGGTAAGTGTGGTGGTTATGGTATTGTTTGGTAAGTGTGGTGGTTGTGGTAGTGATGTGGTAAGTGTGGTGGTTGTGGTAGTGTTTGCAAAGTGTGGTGTTTGTGGTAGTGTTTGGTAAGTGTGGTGGTTGTGGTCGTGTTTAGTAAGTTTAGTGGTTGTGGTAGTGTTTAGTATGTGTGGTGGTTGTGGTAGTTTTTGGTAAGTGTTGTGGTTGTGGTAGTGATAATAAGTGTTGTGGTGGGGGTATGGTTTAGGAAGTGTGGTGGTTCTGGTAGTGTTTGTTACGTGTGGTGGTTGTAGTAGTGTTTGGTAAGTGTTGTGGTTGTGGTAGTGTTTAGTAAGTGTGGTGGTTGTGGTAGTGTATAGTATGTGTGGTAATTGTGGTAGTTTTGGGTAAGTGTGGTGGTTGTGGTAGTGATAATAAGTGTTGTGGTTGTGGTATGGTTTAGTAAGTGTGGTGGTTGTGGTAGTTTTTGATAAGTGTGTTGGTTGTGATAGTGTGTAGTAAGTGTGGTGGTTATGGTAGTGTTTGGGTAAGTGTTGTGGTTGTGGTAGTGTTTCGTAAGTTTGGTGGTTGTAGTAGTGTTTGGAAAGTGTGGTGGTTGCGTTGGTGTTTGGTAACCATGGTGGTTATGGTAGTGTTGGGGTAAGTGTGGTGGTTGTGGTTGTGTTGGTGTAAGTGTGGTGGTTGTGGTAGTGTTTTGAGTAAGTATGTTGGTTGTGGTAGTGTTTGTTAAGTGTGGTGGTTGTGGTACTGTTTGGTAAGTGTGGTGCTTGAAGTAGTATTTGGCAAATGTGTTGGTTGTAGTGTTTGGTAAGTGTGTTGGTTGTGGTAATGTTTGGTAGGTGTGGTGGTTGGGGTAGTGTTTGGAAAGTGTGGTGGTTGTGGTAGTGTTTGGTAAGTGTGGTGGTTGTGGTAGTGTTCGGTAAATATGTTGGTTGTGGTAGTGTTTGTTAAGTGTGGTGGTTGTGGTACTGTTTGGTAAGTGTGGTGCTTGTGGTAGTATTTGGCAAATGTGTTGGTTGTTGTAGTGTTTGGTAAGTGTGTTGGTTGTGGTAATGTTTGGTAGGTGTGGTGGTTTGGTAGTGTTGGGGGTAAGTGTGGTGGTTGAGTAGTGTTTAGTAAGTGTGGTGGATTTGGTAGTGTTGGGGTAAGTGTGGTGGTTGTAGTAGTGTTTGATAAGTGTAGTGGTTATGGTAGTGTTTGAGGTAAGTGTGGTGTGGTAGTGTTTGGAAAGTGTGGTGGTTGTGGTAGTGTTTGGTAGAGATGTGGTGGTTGTGGTAATGTTTGGTAAGTGTGGTGGTTAGGGTAGTGTTTGGTAAGTGTGGTGGTTTTGGTAGTGTTTGGTAAATGTGTTGGTTATGGTAGTTTTTGGTAAGTGTATTGGTTGTGATATTATTTGGTAAGTGTGGTGGATATGGTAGTGTTGGGGTAAGTGTGGTGGTTGTGGTAGTGTTTGGTAGGTGTGGTGGTTGTGGTACTGTTTGTAAGTGTGGTGTTCATGGTAGTGTTGTGGGTAAGTGTGGTGGTTGTGGTAGTGATTATAAGTGTAGTGGTTGCGGTATGGTTTAGTAAGTGTGGAGGTTGTGGTAGGGTTTGGTAAGTGTGGTGGTTGTTGTAGTGTTGGGGTAAGTGTTGTGGTTGTGGTGAGTGTTTGGTAAGTTTAATGGTTGTGGTAGTGTTGTATGTGTGTGGTGGTTGTGGTAGTGTTTGGTAAGTGTGGTGGTTGTGGTAGTGATCAGTAAGTGTTGTGGTTGTGGTAGTGATAATAAGTGTGGTGCCTGCGGTATGGTTTTAGTAAGTGTGGTGGTTGTGGTAGAGTTTGGTAAAGTGTGGTGGTTGTGGTAGTGTTAATAAGTGTGGTGGTTGTGGTAGTTTTGGTAAGTGTTGTGGTTGTGGTAGTCATAATAAAGTGTTTTGGTTGAGAGAATGGTTTAGTAAGTGTGGTGGTTGTGGTAGTGTTTAGTAAGTGTGGTGGGTGTGGTAGGGACAGGGAATTAGGTGTGGTGGTTGTGGGAGTGTTTGGTAATTGTGGTGGTTGTGATGAGTGCTTAGTAAGTGTGGTGGTTGCGGTAGTGTTTGAAAAGTGTGGTGGTTGGTGTTTAATAAGTGTGTTGGTTGTGGTAATGTTTGCTAAGTGTGGTGGTTGTGGTATTGTTTGGTAAGTGTGGTGGGTTATTGGTATTGAAGTGTGGGGTTGTGGTGATGGATTAAGTGTGGTGGTTGTGGTAGTGTTTGCCAAGTGTCGTGGTTGTGGGAGTGTTTGAGTAAGTGGTGGTTGGGGTGTTGATAAATGTGTTGGTTATGGTAGTTTTTGGTAAGTGTATTAGTTGTGGTATTGTTTGGTGGAATGTGGTGGTTATGGTAGTGTTGGATAGAGTGTGGTGGTTGTGGTTGTGCTTGGTGAGTGTGTTGGTTGTGGTAGTGTTGGGGTAAGTTTGGTGGTTGAGATAGTGTTTAGTAAGTGTAGGTGGATGTGGTAGTGTTGGTGTAAGTGTGGTGGTTGTGGTAGTGTTTGGTAAGTGTGTTGGCTGTGGTGGTGTTTAGTAAGAGTGGTGGTTCTGGGAGTGTTTAGTAAGTGTGGTGGCTGTGGTAGTGTTTTAGTAAGTGTGGTGGTTGGTAGTGTTTAGTAAAGTGTGGTGGTTGTGGTTGTGTTTGAGTAAGTGTGGTGGCTGTAGTATCGTTGAGTGTAAGTGTGGTGGTTGTGGTACTGTTTAGTAAGTTTAGTGGTTGTGGTAATGTTTAGTATGTGTGGTGGTTGTGGTATTCTTTAATAAGTGTGGTGGTTGTTGTAGTGTTTCGTAAGTGTGGTGGTTGTGGTAGTGTTGGGGTAAGTGTGGTGGTTGTGGTAGTGAATAAAGTTTGATGGTTGCAGATTTTTAGTAAGTGTGGTGGTTGTGGTTGTGTTTGGTAAGTGTGGTGGCTGTAGTATTGTTGGGATAAGTGTGGTGGTTGTGGTACTGTTTAGTAAGTCTAGTGGATGTGGTAGTGTTTAGTATGTGTGGTGGTTGTGGTATTCTTTAATAAGTGTGGTGGTTGTTATAGTGTTTTAGTAAGTGTGGTGGTTGTGGTAGTGTTGGGGTAAGTGTGCTGGTTGTGGTAGTGTTAAGTTTAGTTTTGTGGTAGTGATTAGCATGTGTGGTGGTTGTGGTAGTTTGGTAAGTTAAGTTGTTGTGGTAGTGTTTAGTATGTGTGGTGGTTGTGGTATTCTTTAATAAGTGTGGTGGTTGTGGTAGTGTTTGGTAAGTGTGGTGGTTGTGGTAGTGTTTACTGAAGTATGGTTGTTGTGGTAGTGTTGGGGTAAGTGTGCTGGTTGTGGTAGTGTTAGTAAGTTTAGTTTTTGTGGTAGTGATTAGCATGTGTGGTGGTTGTAGTAGTTCTTGGTAAGTGTGGTGGTCGTGGTAGTGATAATATGTATTGTGGTTGCTGTATGGCTTAGTAAGTGTGGTGCTTGTGGTAGTGTTTGGTAAGTGCGGTGGTTGTGGTAGTGTATAGTAAGTGTGGTGGTTGTGGTAGTGTTGGGGTATGTGTGGTAGTTGTGGTAGTGTTTGGTAAGTGTGGTGGCTGTGGTAGTTTTTGGTAAGTGTGGTGGCTGTAGTATTGTTGGGGTATGTGTGGTGGTTGTGGTAGTGTTTAGTAAGTTTAGTTGTTGCGGTAGTGTTTGGTATGTGTGGTGGTTGTGGTATTCTTTAGTAAGTGGTGGTTGTTGTAGTGTTTGGTAAAGTGTGGTGGTTGTGGTAGTGTTGGGGTAAGTGTGGTGGTTGTGGTATTGATAATAAGTGTGGTGCTTGCGGTATGGTTTGTAAGTGTAAGAGGTTGTGGTAGGGTTTGGTAAGTTTGGTGGTTGTGGTAGTGTTTAGTAACTGTGGTGGTTGTGGTAGTGTTGAGGTAAGTGTGGTGGTTATGGTAGTGTTTGGTAAGTTTAGTGGTTGTGGTAGTTATTAGTATGTGTGGTGGTTGTGGTAGTTTTTGGTAAGCGTGGTGGTTGTGGTAGTGATAATATGTGTTGTGGTTGCGGTATGGTTTAGTTAGTGTGTGTGGTTGTGGTAGTGTTTGGTGAAGTGCGGTGGTTGTGAGAGTGTATAGTAGTAGGTGTGGTGGTTGTGGTAGTGTTGGAGGTAGAGATGTGGTAGTTGTGGTAGTGTTTGGTAAGTGTGGTGGCTGTGGTAGTGTTTGATAAGTGTGGTGGCTGTAGGATTGTTGGGGTAAGTTTGGTGGTTGTGGTAGTGTTTCGTAAGTGTGGTGGTTGTGGTGAGTTGGAATTGTGGTGGTTGTGGTAGTGTTTAATAAGTGTGTTGGTTATGGTAATGTTTGGTAAGTGTGGTGGTTGTGGTAGTGATGGAATAAGTGTGGTGGTTGTGGTAATGTTTGGTAAGTGTGGTGGTTAGGGTGAGTGTTTGGTAAGTGTAGTGGTGGTTTTGGTAGTGTTTGGTAAATGTGTTGGTTATGGTAGTTTTAAGTGTATTGGTTGTGGTATTGTTTGGTAAGTGTGGTGCATATGGTAGTGTTGGGGTAAGTGTGGTGGTTGTGGTTGTGCTTGATGAGTGTGTTGGTTGTGGTAGTGTTGGGGTAAAGTGTGGTGGTTGTGGTAGTGTTTGGTAAGTGTGGTGGTTAGGGTAGTGTTTGGTAAGTGTGGTGGTTTTGGTAGTGTTTGGTAAATGTGTTGGTTATTTTAGTTTTTGGTAAGTGTATTGGTTGTGGTATTGTTTGGTAAGTGTGGTGGTTATGGTAGTGTTGCGGTAAGTGTGGTGGTTGTGGTAGTGTTTGGAAGTGTTGTGGTTTGGTAGTGTTTGGTATGTGTGGTGGTTGTGGTACTTTTGAGTAAGTGTGGTGATTGTTTAGTGATAATAAATTTGGTTTAAGTGGTTGTAGTGTTTGGTTAGTGTGGTGGTTGTGATTAGTGTTTAGTAAGTGTGGTGGTTGTGGTAGTGTTGGGGAAAATGTGGTGGTTGTGGTAGTGTTTAGTAAGTTTAGTGGTTGTGGTAGTGTTTAGTATGTGTGGTGGTTGTGGTAGTTTTTTGGTAAGTGTGGTGATTGTTATAGTGATAATAAGTGTCGTGGTTGCGGTATGGTTTAGTAAGAATGGTGGTTAGTGGTAGTGTTTGGTAAGTGTGGTGGTTGTGGTAGTGTTTAGTAAGTGTGAAGTTATGGTAGTGTTGGGGTAGAGTGTGGTGGTTGCGGTAGTGTTTGGAAAGTGTGGTGGTTGTGATAGTGCTTGGTAAGTGTGGTGGTTGTGGTAGTGTTTGAAAAGTGTGGTTATGGTAGTGTTTAATAAGTGTGTTGGTTGTGGTGATGTTTGTAAGTGTGGTGGTTGTGGTAATGTTTGGTAAAATGTGTTGGTTATGGTAGTTTTTGGTGATGTAGTTGGTTGTGATATTGTTTGGTAAGTGTGGTGGTTATGGTAGTGTTGGGAGTAAGTGTGGTGGTTGTGGTTGTGCTTGGTGAGTGTGTTGGTTGTGGTAGTGTTGGGAATTAAGTGTGGTGGTTGAGGTAGTGTTTAGTAAGTGTGGTGGATGTGGTAGTGTTGGGGAAAGTGTGGTGGTTGTGGTACTGTTTGGTTAGTTTGGTGGGTATGGTATTGTTTGGTAAGTGTGGTGGTTGTGGTAGTGTTTGGTAAGTGTGGTGGCTGTGGTAGTGTTTAGTAAGAGTGGTAGTTCTGGAAGTGTTTAGTAATGTGTGGTGGCTGTGGTAGTGTTTAGTATTAGTGTATTGGTTGTGGTAGTGTTTAGTAAGTGTGGTGGTTGTGGTAGTGTTTGGTAGAGTGTGGTGGCTGTAGTAGTGTTGGTGTAAGTGTCGTCGTTGTGGTAGTGTTTAGTAAGTTTAGTGGTTGTGGTAGTGTTTAGTATGTGTGGTGGTTGTTGTATTCTTTAATAAGTGTGGTGGTTGTTGTAGTGTTTGGTAAGTGTGGTGGTTGTGGTAGTGTTGAGATGGTGTGGTGGTTGTGGTAGTGATAATAAAGTGTGGTGGTTGCGGTATTTTTTAAGTAAGTGTGGTGGTTGTGGTAGTGTTTAGTAAGTGTGGTGGCTGTGGTAGTGTTTAGTAAGTGTGGTGGTTGTGGTAGTGTTTGGTAAGTGTGGTAGGTATGGTAGTCTTTGGTTAGTGTGGTGGTTGTGGTAGTGTTTGGTAAGTGTGGTGGTTGTGGTAGTGTTCAGTAAGTTTATTGGTTGTGGTAGTGTTTAGTAAGTGTGGTGGTTTGGTAGTGTTTGGTAAGTGTTGTGGTTGTGGTAGTGTTTAGTAAGTGTGGTGGTTAGGGTAGTGTTGTGGGATAAGTGTGGTGGTTGTGGTAGTGTTCGGTAAGTGTGGTGGTTGTGGTATTGAGTGATAATAAGTGTGGTGGTTGCGGTATGGTTTTAGTAAGTGTGGTGGTTGCGGTAGTGTTGGGGTAAGTGTGGTGGTTGTGGTAGTATTTCGTAAGTTTAGCGGTTGTGTTACTGTTTAGTATGTGTGGTGGTGGAGTAGTTTGTTGTAAGTGTTGTGGTTGCTGTAGTGATAATAAGTGTTGTGGTTGTTATGGTTTAGTAAGTGTGGGTGGTTGTGGTAGGGTTGGGGTAAGTGTGGTGGTTGTGGTAGTGATGGGGGTAAGTGTGGTGGTTGTGTAGTGTTTAGTAAGTGTAGGTGGTTGGTGGTGTTTGGGTAAAGTGTTGTGGTTGTTAGTGTTTCGTAAGTGTGGGGTTGTGGTAGTGTTCGAGGTAAGTATGGTGGTTGTGGTAGTGTTTGTTAAGTGTGGTGGTTGTCGTAGTGTTTGGTAAAGTGTGGTGGTTGTGGTGATAGTGATAAGTGTTGTGTGGTTGCGATATGGCTTAGTAAGTGTGGTGGTTGTGGTAGTGATAATAAGTGTTGTGGTTGCGGTGGTAGTAAGTGTGGGTGGTTTTGGTAGTGTTTAGTAAGTATGGTGGTTGTGGTAGTGTTTGTTAAGTGTGGTGGTTGTGGTAGTGTTTGGTAAGTGTGGTGGTTGTGGTAGTGATAATAAGTGTTTTGGTTGCGGTATGGCTTAGTAAGTGTGGTGGTTGTGGTAGTGATAATAAGTGTTGTGGTTGCAGTAGGCTTAATGAGGTGTGAGGTGGTTTTGTTAGTGTTTGGTAAGTGTGGTGGTTGTGATGAGTATTAGTAAAGTGTGGTGGATGTGGTAGTGTTGGGGTAAGTGTGGTGGTTGTGGTGAGTGTTTGGTAGAAGTGTGTTGGCTGTGGTAGTGTTTAGTAAAGAGTGGTGGTTCTGGGTGTTTAGTAAGTTGGTGCCAGTGGTAGTGTTTAGTAAGTGTGGTGGTTGTGGTAGTGTTTAGTAAGTGTGGTGGTTGTGGTAGTGTTTGAGTAAGTGGTGGTTGTAGTATTGTTGAGATAAGTGTGGTGGATGTGGTACTGTTTAGTAAGTTTAGTGGTTGTGGTAGTGTTTAGTATGTGTGGTGGTTGTGGTATTCTTTAAAGTAAGTAGTGAAGTTTGTTTGTAGTTGTTTAGTAAGTGTGGTGGTTGTGGTAGTGTTGGGGTAAGTGTGGTGGTTGTGGGGTGATAATAGTGTGGTGGTTGCGGTTTTTTAGTAAGTGTGGTGGTTGTGGTAGTGTTTGGTAAGTGTGGTGGTTGTGGTAGTGTTTAGTAAAGTATGGTCGTTGTGGTAGTGTTGGGGTAAGTGTGCTGGTTGTGGTAGTGTTAGTAAGTTTAGTTTTGTAGTGATTAGCATGTGTGGTGGTTGTGGTAGTTTTTGGTAAGTGTGGTGGTCGTGGTAGTGATAATATGTATTGTGGTTGCGGTATGGTTTAGTTAGTGTGGTGGTTGTGGTAGTGTTTGGTAAGTGCGGTGGTTGTGAGAGTGTATAGTAAGTGTGGTGGTTGTGGTAGTGTTGGGGTAAGTGTGGTAGTTGTGGTAGTGTTTGGTAAGTGTGGTGAGCTGTGTTAGTGTTTGATAAGTGTGGTGGCTGTAGTATTGTTGGGAGTAGAAGGTGTGGTGGTTGTGGTAGTGTTTGAAAGTAAGTTTGTTGTTGTGGTAGTGTTGAGTATGTGTGGTGGTTGTGGTATTCTTTAATAAGTGTGGTTTGTTGTAGTGTTTGGTAAGTGTGGTGGTTGTGGTAGTGTTGGGAAGTAAGTGTGGTGGTTGTGGTATTGTGATAATAAGTGTGGTGTTGAGGTATGGTTTTGTAAAGTGTAGAGGTTGTGGTAGGGTTTGGTAAGTGGTGGATGTGATGGTGTTTAGTAAGTGTGGTGGTTGTGGTAGTGTTAGGGTAAGTGTGGTGGTTGTGGTAGTGTTTGGTAAGTTTAGTGGTTGTGGTAGTTATTATATTGGTGGTTGTGGTAGTTTTTGGTAAGCGTGGTGGTTGTGGTAGTGATAATATGTGTTGTGGTTCTGGTATGGTTTAGTAAGTGTTGTGGTTGGGGTAGTGTTTGGGTAAGTGTTGTGGTTGTGGTAGTGTTTCGTAAGTGTGGTGGTTGTGGTGATTGAGAAAGTGTGGTGGTTTTGGTAGTGTTTAAATAAGTGTGTTGGTTATGGTAATGTTTGGTAAGTGTGGTGGATTGTGGTAGTGATGGAGTAAGTGTAGTGGTTGTGGTAGTGATAAGGATGTGGTGGTTATTGGTAATGTTTGAGTAAGTGTGGTGGTTAGAGGGTAGTGTTTGGTAAAGTGTAGGTGGTTTGGTGAGTATTTGGTAAATGTGTTGGTTATGGTAGTTTTTGGTAACTGTATTGGTTGTGGTATTGTTTGGTAAGTGTGGTGGATATGGTAGTGTTGGGGTAAGTGTGGTGGTTGTGGTTGTGTTGGTGAGTGTGTTGGTTGTGGTAGTGTTGGGGTAAGTGTGGTGGTTGTGGTAGTGTTTGGTAGGTGTGGTGGTTGTGGTAGTGTTTGTAAGTGTGGTGGTCATGGTAGTGTTGTGGGTAAGAGATGTGGTGGTTGTGGTAGTGATTATAAGTGTATTGGTTGCGGTATGGTTTTAGTAAGTGTGGAGGTTGTGGTAGGGTTTAGTAAGTGTGGTGGTTGTTGTAGTGTTGGGGTAAAGTGTTGTGGTTGTGGTAGTGTTTGGTAAGTTTAGTGGTTGTGGTAGTGATTAGTAGAAGTGTGATGGTTGGGGGTAGTGTTTGAGTAAGTGTTGTGGTTGTGGTAGTGTTTCGTAAATGTGGTGGTTGTGGTTGTGTTTGGAAGAAGTGTGGTGGTTGTGGTAATTGTTTAATAAGTGTGTTGGTTGTGGTAATGTTTGGTAAGTGTGGTGGTTGTGGTATTGTTTTGTAGTAAGTGTGGTGGTTGTGGTATTGTTTGGGTAAGTGGTGGTTGTGGTAGTGATGGGGTAAGTGTGGTGGTTGTAGTAGTGTTTGGTAAGTGTGGTGGTTATGGTAGTGTTTGGTAGGATGTGGTGGTTGTGGTAGTGTTTGGTAAGTGTTGTGTGGTTGTGGTAGTGTTTGGTTAAGTGTGGTGGTTATGGCAGTGTTTTGTAAGTGTGGTGGTTATGGAAGTGTTGTGGGTAAGTGTGGTGGTTCTGGTAGTGATAATAAGTGTAGTGGTTGCGTTATGGTTTTGTAAGTGTAGGGGTTGTGGTAGGGTTTTAGTAAGTGTGGTGGTTGTGGTGGTGTTTGTAAGTGTTTGAGTTTGTGGTAGTGTTGGGTAGAGGTGGTGGTTGTGGTAGTGTTTCGTAAGTTTGGTGGTTGTGGTAGTGATTAGTATGTGTGAGTAGTTGTGGTAGTGATGGGTAAATGTGGTGGTTGTGGTAGTGTTTAGTAAGTGTGGTGGTTGTGGTAGTGTTTGGGTAAGTGTTGTGGTTGTGATGGTTTAGTAAGTGTGGTGGTTAACGTAGTGTTTGGGTAAGTGTTGTGGTAGTGTTTCGTAAGTATGGTGGTTGTGGTAGTGTTCGGTAAGTATGGTGGTTGTGGTAGTATTTGTTAAGCGTGGTGTTTGTGGTAGTGTTTGGGTAAGTGTTGTGGTTGTGGTAGTGTTTCGAAAGTGTGGTGGTTGTGGTAGTGATTGGAAAGTGTGGTGGTTGTGGTAGTGTTTAATAAGTGTGTTGGTTTTGGTAATGTTTGGTAAGTGTGGTGGTTGTGGTATTGTTTGGTAAGTGTGGTGGTTGTGGAATTGTTTTGGTAGAGTGTGGTGGGTGTGGTAGTGATGGGGTAAGTGTGGTGGTTGTGGTAATGTTTGGTAAGTGTGGTGGTTAGGGTAGTGTTTGGTAAGTGTGGTTGTATTGGTAGTGTTTGGTAAATGTGTTGCTTATGGTAGTTTTTGGTAAGAGAATTGGTTGTGGTATTGTTTGGTAAGTGTGATGGTTGTGGTAGTGTTTGGTAAGTGTGTTGGTTGTGATAGTGTTTAGTAAGTGTGGTGGTTTTGTTGGTGTTTGGTAAGTGTGTGGTGGTTTTGGTAGTGTTCAGTAAGTATGTTGGTTGTGGTAGTGTTTGTTTAAATTGTAATTGGTTGTGGTAGTGTTTGGTAAGTGTGGTGGTTTTGGTAGTGTTCGGTAAGTATGTTGGTTGTGGTAGTGTTTGTTAAGTGTGGTGGTTGTGGTAGTGTTTGGTAGAAGTGTGGTGCTTGTGGTAGTTTTGGCAAATGTGTTGGTTGTTGTAGTGTTTGGTAAGTGTGTTGGTTGTGGTAATGTTTGGTAAGTGTGGTGGTTGTGATGGTGTTGGGGTGTGTGTGGTGGTTAAGGTAGTGTTTAATAAGTGTGTTGGTTGTGGTAATGTTTGTTAAGTGTGGTGGTTGTGGTATTGTTTGGTAAATGTAGTGGTTATGGTAATGTTTGGTAAGTGTGCTGGTTGTGGTAGTGTTTGAAAAGTGTAGTGGTTGTGGTAGTGTTTAATAAGTGTGTTGGTTGTGGTAATGTTTGCTAAGTGTGGTGGTTGTGTGGTATTGTTTGGTAAGTGTAGTGTTATGGTAGTGTTTGGTAAGTGTGGTGGTTGTGTTAGTGTTTGGAAAGTGTGGTGGTTTGTGGTAGTGTTTGGTAGAATCTGTGGTGGTTTGTGGTAGTGTTTAGTAGAGTGTTGTGGTTGGGGCAGCGTTGTAGGTAAGTGTGGTGGTTGTCGTAGTGTTGGGGTAAGAGTGTGGTGGTTGTGGTAGTGATAATAAGTGTGGTGGTTGCCTATGGTTTTAGTAAGTGTGGTGGTTGCCCTATGGTTTAGTAAGGTAATGTGGTGGTTGTGGTAGTGTTTGGTTAGTGTGGTGGTTGTGGTAGTGTTTGGTAAGTGTGGTGGTTGTGGTTGTGCTCAGGTAAGTGTGGTGGTTGTGGTAGTGGTTAGTAAGTTTAGTGGTTGTGGTAGTGTTTACTATGCGTGGTGGTTGTGGTAGTTTTGGTAAGTGTGGTGGTTCTTGTGGTGATAATAAGTGTTGTGGTTGCGGTATGGTTTACTAAGTGTTGTGGTTGTGGTAGTGTTTGGTAAGTGTGCTGGTTGTGGTAGTGTTTAGTAAATTATGGTAGTTGTGGTAGTGTTGGGGAAAGTGTGATGGTTGTGGTAGTGTTTAGTAAGTTTAGTGGTTGTGGTAGTGTTTAGTATGTGTGGTGGTTGTGGTAGTTTTTGGTAAGTGTTGCTTGTGGTAGTGTTTAGTAAGTGTGGTGGTTGTGTGGTAGTGTTGGGGTAAAGTGTGGTGGTTGTGGTAGTGTTTGGTAAGTGTGGTGGTTGTGATAGTGCTTGATAAGTGTGGTGGTTGTGTTAGTGTTTGAAAGAATTAATTGGTTGTGGTAGTGTTTAATAAGTGTGTTTGGTTGTGGTAATGTTTGCTTGAAGTCTGGTGGTTGTGGTATTGTTTGGTAAGTGTGGTGGTTGTGGTATTGTTTGGTAAGTGTGGTTTGGGGTAGTGCTTGGCAAATGTGTTGGTTATGGTAGTTTTTGGTAAGTGTAGTGCTTGTGGTAGTGTTTAGTAAGTGTGGTGGTTGTGGTAGTGTTGGGGTAAGTGTGGTGGTTGTGGTAGTGTTTGCAAGTGTCGTTGGTTGTGGTAGTGTTTGGTAAGTGTGTGGTGGTTGGGGTAGTGTTTGGTAAATGTGTTGGTTATGAGTAGTTTTTGGTAAGTGTAATTCTTGTGGTAGTGTTTAGTAAGTTTGGTGGTTGTGTGTTAGTGTTGGGGTAAGTGTGGTGGTTGTGGTAGTGTTTGTTAAGTGTTGTAGTTGTGTTAGTGTTGGGGTAAGAAATGTGGTGGTTGTGATAGTGTTTAGTAAGTGTAGTGCTTGTGGTAGTGTTTAGAGTAAGTTTGGTGGTTGTGGTAGTGTTGCGGTAAGTGTGTGGTGGTTGTGGTAGTGATGGGGGTAAGTGTGTTGGTTGTGGTAGTGTTTGGAAGTGTGGTGGTTGTGGTAGTGTTTGAAAAGTGTGCTGGGTGTGGTAGTGTTTAGTAAGTGTTGTGGCTGTTGTAGTGTTTAGTAAGTGTAGTGGTTGTGGTAGTGTTTCGTAAATGTGGTGGTTGTGGTAGTGTTCGGTAAGTGTGGTGGTTATGGTAGTGTTGCAGTTAAGTGTGGTGGTTATGGTAGTGCTGGGGTAGAGTGTGGTGGTTGTGGTAGTGATAATAAGTGTGGTGGTTGCGGTATGGTTTAGTAAGTGTGGTGGTTGTGGTAGTGTTTGGTAGAGAGTGTGGTGGTTGTAGTAGTGATGGGGTAAGTGTGGTGGTTGTGGTAGTGTTTGCAGATGTCGTGGTTGTGGTAGTGTGTTTTGTTAAGTGTGGTGGTTGGGGTAGTGTTTGGTAAATGTGTTGGTTATGGTAGTTTTTGGTAAGTGTAGGGCTTGTGGTAGTGTTTAGTAAGTGTGGTGGTTGTGGTAATGTTGGGAGAGTGTGGTGTGGTTGTGTTAGTGTTTGGTAAGTGTTGTAGTTGTGTTAGTGTTGGGGTTAAGTGTGGTGGTTGTGATAGTGTTTAGTAAGTGTAGTGCTTGTGGTAGTGTTTAGTAGGTGTGGTGGTTGTGGTAGTGCTGCGGAAAGTGTGGTGGTTGTGGTAGTGATGGGGTAAGTGTGTTGGTTGTGGTAGTGTTTGGGAAGTGTGGTGGTTGTGGTAGTGTTTGAAAAAGTGTGCTGGGTGTGGTAGTGTTTAGTAGAGGTGTTGTGGCTGTTGTAGTGTTTAGTAAGTGTAGTGGTTGTGGTAGTGTGGTGGTGTTTGGGAAATGTGGTGGTTGTGGTAGTGTTTGAAGTGTGCTGGGTGTGGTAGTGTTTAGTAAGTGTTGTGGCTGTTGTAGTGTTTAGTAAGTGTAGTGGTTGTGGTAGTGTTTCGTAAGTGTGGTGGTTGTGGTAGTGTTCGGTAAGTGTGGTGGTTATGGTAATGTTGTAGTTAAGTGTGGTGGTTGGTGGTAGTGTTGGGAGTAAGTGTGGTGGTTGTGGTAGTGATAATAAGTGTGGTGGTTGCGGTATGGTTTTAGTAAATGTGGTGGTTGTGGTAGTGTTTGGTAAGTGTGGTGGTTTGTAGTAGTGATGGGGTAAGTGTGGTGGTTGTGGTAGTGTTTGCAAAGTGTCGTGGTTGTGGTAGTGTTTGGTAAGTGTGGTGGTTGGGGTAGTGTTTGGTAAATGTGTTGGTTATGGTAGTTTTTGGTAAGTGTAGTGCTTGTGGTAGTGTTTAGTAAGTGTGGTAGTTGTTGGTAATGTTGGGTGAAGTGTGTTGGTTGTGGTGAGTGTTTGGTAGAGATGTTGTAGTTGTGTTAGTGTTGGGGTAAGTGTGGTGGTTGTGATAGTGTTTAGTAAGTGTAATGCTTGTGGTAGTGTTTAGTAAGTGTGGTGGTTGTGGTAGTGTTGAGGTAGAGTTTGGTGGTTGTGGTAGTGATGGGGTAGGAGTGTGTTGGTTGTGGTGGTGTTTGGGAGATGTGGTGGTTGTGGTAGTGTTTGAAAAGTGTGCTGGGTGTGGTAGTGTTTAGTAAGTGTTGTGGCTGTTGTAGTGTTTAGTAAGTGTAGTAGTGGTTGTGGTAGTGTTTCGTAAGTGTGGTGGTTGTGGTAGTGTTTGGTAGTGTGGTGGTTATGGTAGTGTTGTAGTTAAGTTAATTGGTGGTTGTGGTAGTGTTGGGAGTAAGTGTGGTGGTTGTGGTAGTGATCAGTATGTTTAGTGGTTGTGTTAGTGTTTAGAATGTGTGGTGGTTGTTCTTAGTTTTTGGTAAGTGTGGTGGTTGTGTTAGTGATATAAGTGTTGTTGTTGCGGTATGGTTTAGTAAGTGTGATGGATGTTAAGTTTGGTAGGAGTGTGGTGGTTGTGGTAGGGTGTTTAGTAAGTGTGGTGGTTGTGGTAGTGTTGGGGAGTAAATGGGTGGTTGTGGTAGTGTTTAGTAAGTTTAGTGGTTGTGGCAGTGTTTAGTATGTGTGGTGGTTATGGTAGTTTTTGGGTAAGTGTGGAGGTTGTGGTAGTGATAATATGTGTGTTGTGGTTGCGGTATGGTTTAGTAAGTGTGGTGGTTTTGGTAGTGTTTGTTAAGTTATTGGTGGTTGTGGTAGTGTTGTGTGGTAGAGTATGGTGATTGCGGTAGGGTTTAAAGTAAGTGTGGTGGTTGTGGTATTGTTTGGTAAGTGTGATTGTTGTGGTAGTGTTTGGTAAGTGTGGTGGTTGTGATAGTGTTTGGTAAGTGTGGTGGTTGTGGTAGTGTTTGGTAAGTGTGGTGCTTGTGGTAGTGTTTAGTAGTGTGGTGGTTGTGGTAGTGTTTGGTAAGTGTGGTGGTTGAGGCAATGTTTTGTAGAGTGTGGATTGGTTGTGGTAGTTTTGGAAGTAGAAGTGTGGTGGTTTGAGGTAGTGTTTGAGTAAAGTAATTGGTGTGTGGTAGTGATGGGATTAAGTGTAGTGGTTGTGGTAGTGTTTAGTAAGAGTGGTGATTGTGGTAGTGTTTAGGAAGTGTGGTGGTTGTGTGGTAGTGTTGGGAGTAAGTGTGGTGGTTGTGGTAGTGTTTAGAAATTATGTGGTTGTGGTAGTGTTGGGGTAGGGTGTGGTGGTTATGATGGTGTTTAGTAAGTATAGGGGTTTTGGTAGTGTTTAGTGTAAGTGTGGTGGTTGTGGTGGTGTTGGGGAGTAAGTGTGGTGGTTTGTGGTAGTGTTTTTGTAAGGTGTGATGGTTGTGGTAGTGTCTCATAATGTAGTGGTCAGTGTAGTTTTTCAGGGTAAAGTGTGATTGGTTGTGTGGTAGTGTTTAGTAAGTGTGGTGGTGGTTGTGGTAGTGTTGGGAGTAGAGTGTGATGGTTGAGGGTGGTGTTTAGTAAGTGTGGTGGTTGTGGTAGTGTTGGGGTAAGTGTGGTGGTTTGTGGTAGTGTTGGGTAAGTGTGGTGGTTTGGTAGTGTTGGAGTCAAGTGTGTGGTTTTGAGGTAGTGTTTAGTAAGTGTGGTGGTTTGTGGTAGTGTTTGGTAGGTGTGGTGTATTGAAGTAGTGTTGGGAATTAGTTTGGTGGTTGTGATAGTGCTTGGTAAGTGTATGTGTGGTTGTGGTAGTGTTTAGTAAGTGTGGTGGTTGTTGTAGTGTTAGAAGTGTGGCGGCTCTAGTAGTGTTTAGTAAGTGTGGTGATTGTGGTATTGTTTAGAAAGTGTGGTTGTTATGGTAGTGTTGGGGTAAGTGTGTTGGCTGTCGTAGTGTTGAGTGTAAGTATGGTGGTTGAGGTAGTGTTTAGTAACTGTGGTGGTTGTGGTAGTGTTGGGGTAGAATGTGGTGGTTGTGGTAGGTGTTTAGTAAGTGTGCTGGGTGTGGTAGTGTTTAGTAAGTGTGGTGGCTGTTGTGAGTGTTTGGTAAGTGTGGTGGTTGTGATAGTGTTTGGTAAGTGTGGTGGTTGTGTTAGTGTTGGGGTAAGTGTGGTGGTTGTGATAGTGTTTCGTGGGTTGGTGGTTGTGGTAGTGTTTGGTAAGTGTTGTGGTTGTGTTATTGTTGGGGTAAGTGTGGTGGTTGTGTTAGTGTTGGGGTAAGTGTGGTGGTTGTGATTGTCTTTAAATAAGTGTTGTGGTTATTTAATTGTTGGAGTAAGGTGTAGTGCTTGTAGTAGTGTTTAGTAAGTGTGATTGGTTGTGGTAGTGTTGGGGTAGGTATGGTGTTTGTTGTAGTGAAGGGTAAGTGTGGTGGTTGTAGTAGTGTGTTGTGTGTGAGGGGTGGTTGTGTGTTGGGGTAGAGGTGTTTGGTTGTAAGTTTGGGGGTAAGTGTGAGTGGGTGGGTGGAAGGCTTGGGTTAATGGGAGGGGTGGTGGTTTTTGGTGGAAGTCGTGTATTCTTCGTGATGCATATCGTTACAGGTGTTATCATTTGTGACCAAAGAACTAACATCTGTATTGATCATTGCGTTCAGATCATTTCCAGCAAATCGTCGTTGAGTACACATCTGTCTCTCCATCTTGATCATCACCTTGAAATCGAGAATTTGTCGGTTGGTAAGGTGTAAAGCTTGTACTGCATACTGGTATATTCGGGAGTTAAATTACTGATAAATCTTATATAATATCTGATATTTTCATTGGTGGTTGGAAGTGCGTGACAGTGTGTGGTTCATCAGGGGGCGGTGAGAGTTAACACAGAGTGTCAGATTAAATATAGCAGGAAATATTGAAATAGCGTGATAAGTCGCTGGAGTAGGAACGTGTTCGTAAAAGAATAGTAAAATGTGCAAGCAAAGATTTAATGACAATTTTATTTTAAAGTTCTATTCTTTACAATGATAAATTACATTTAGAGTTACTAAGTAAATTATGTTACTAAAACAACAACCAGATATTTAGTGAAATTATGACGTGTGTAAGACTTGATGAAACAACCAGACTTAAAGTTAAAATCAATAGGATAGTAAGAGAAACACGCGTAAGACTTTGCTGTCGAAGCTGGAATTCAGATACTACTGTATAAATATGTGTTGAATCACAATAAATATTGATTTAGTGTCAATACTAAAAAAAGCAAGGGACAAATTAGCTGATTCAGGAAAAAAAGTCAATATGTTGTAATGGGTCACAAACCCACGAACCTAAAACATATTATAGGAATATGGGGGTCATATTGTGATGGATCCTCTCCCCAAACTACAACCGCATTCCAATGGGACAGTATCCTAGCAACCAAACAAGCTGTTCAGGTGGGGGTGGGGGTTACCCGCTGCCTCTACAGTACTTGGACCATTATTATTTATTATATACATAAACGAAATAGATATCGGCATAGACAGCAACATAAGCAAATTTGTTGATGACACTAAAATAGGACGTGTTATTAAATCTGACGAGGACTCCACAAAATACAGGAAGATCTAAACAAACTTTTCGAATGGTCTGAAAAATGGCAATAAAATTCAACTTGGACAAATGTAAAGTACTCAGTATAGGAGATGTAAACAGGGAAACCAGATACCAGATGAACGACATACTTAGAAATCACTGAGAGAGAGATTTAGGAGTAATAAGTAGGAACAGTAAGTTAAGTAAACAATGTGTTTTTGTTCGTAACAAGGCTAATAAAGTACTTGGGTTCATACAAGAAGGATTGTTAGTTACAAGACTAGCGAGGTCATTGCACTGGGAAGGGTTTCGTGTTTTAGTAAATTAATGGTGATTTGTGGTAGTGTTGGGGTAAGTGTGGTGGTTGTGGTAGTGATAATAAATTAATTGGTTTGGTATGGTTTTAGTAAGTGTGGTGGTTGTGGTAGTGTTGGGGTGTAAGTGTGGTGGTTGTGGGTAGTGTTGGGTAAGTGTGGTGGTTTGGTAGTGTGGTGGGGTGTGGGTTGTGTGTGGTGTTGGGGAGTAAGTGTGGTGGTTGAGGTAGTGTTGGGGAGTAAATGTGGTGGTTGTGGTAGTGTTGGCGTAAGTGTGGTGGTTGTGGTAGTGTTTGGTAAGTGTGGTGGTTGTGGTAGTGTTTGGTAAGTGTGGTCGGTGTGGTGGTAGTGTTAATGTAAGTGTGTTGTGGTTGTGGTAGTGTTAAGTAAGTGTGGTGGTTGTGGTAGTGTTGGGGTAAGTGTGTTGATTGTGGTAAAGTTGGGGTAGGAGTGTGGTGGGTGTGGTAGTGTTTGGTAAGTGTGGTGGTGGTGGTAGTGTTGGGGTAGTGTGGTGGTTGTAGAGTGTGGTTAGTGTGGTGATTGTGGTAGAGTTGGGGAAGTGTGTTGGTTGTGGTAAAGTTGGGTTAAGTGTGGTGGGTGTGGTGGAAGGCTTGGGTTAATTGGGGAGTTGTAGTGGTAGTTTTGGTGGAAGTCGTGTATCTTCGTGATGCATATCGTTACAGGTGTTAATCATGGTGACCTAAGAACTAACATCTGTATTGATCATTGCATTGCAGATCATTTCCAAGCAAATCGTCGTTGAGTACACATCTGTCCTCTCCATCTTGATCATCACCTTTGAAATCGAGTACATATCGGTTGGTAAGGTGTAAAGCGTACTCGATATACTGGTATATTCAGGAGTTAAATTACCTAAAATCTGTATAATATCTGATATTTCTTGGTGGTTGTGTTGACGGTTCTAGGCTGAGTTAGGTTAAATATAGCGGAAATATTGAGATAGCGTGATAAGTCGCTGGAGTAGGAACGTGTTCGTAAAAGAATAGTAAAATGTAAGCAAGATTTAATGACAATTTTATTTTAAGTTCTATTCTTTAGCAATGATAAATTAAAGCATTTAAGTTATTATGTTACTAAACACAATAACCAGAAACTTTAGTGAAATTATGACGTGTGTAAGACTTGATGAAACTAAGCCAGACTTACATTACCTAACTTAAAATCAATAGGATAAGTAGACGAACACGCGAATCCTGGAACTGCTGCTGTCGAAGCTGCGATTCAGATACTACTGTATAAAAGTGTTGAATCACAATAAATAGTGATTTAGTTGTCAATACTAAAAAAACAAGGGGACAAATTAGCTGATTCAGGAAAAAAGTCAATATGTTGTAGTCGGTCACAAACCCACGAACCTAAAACGTATTATGGGGGGTCATATCAGGGATGATGGAAGAGTTAATTGTGATGGTGGTGGAGTGTGGTTGTAGTGGAAGGTTTGGGTTAAGTGTGGTGGTAGTGGAATGTATATGAAGTGTGGTTGTAGTGGAAGATGTGGAATGTGGTTGTAGTGGATAGGTTTTGGGTTGCATGTATGTGGTTGTGGAAGGTTTGGGTTTGTGTAGTGAGTGGGTAGTGGCAGTGAGAGGGTTTGGTTACGTGTGGTTGTAGTGGAAGGTATGAAGTGTGGTGGGAGTGGAAGGTATGGAGTGTGGTGGCAGTGGAAGGTATGGAGTGTTGGTAGTGGAAGGTATGGAGTGTGGTGGTGGTGGTGTGGTGGTAGTGAGTGTGGTGAAAGTATAGGTGTGTGGGTGTGGTGTGTGGTGTGTGGTGGAGGTCTGGTGTTCTGGAGTATGGGTGGAATGTATGGGTGTGGTGTGTGGTGTGTGGTGGTGTGGGAACATGTATAGAGATTTGTGTGGTGGTAGTGAGAATTATGGGTTATATGTGTGAAGGTATTTAGAAGGGTTGGGGTAGAACATAGAACATAAGAAAACCTAAAGAATCTGTGGCAGTGGGCACAGCTCTGTCTGAGAGTTTGACACTCTTTATCATCATGGAATCTCAGCCTCATACTTTCAATATTCAGCACTTACTACTTGAATACTTCAAGCTTGTTTCACTCCGTGATCACACTCTCCAGACCAGTTCCAGCCCTCTTAAACCTAAACATCAGCAGCAATCCGTTGCAACAGGTCCTCCATCCATAACAAGGATACAGAACTTTATCTATATCTTCAGTGGGTTCACCCACTTAGTCATCTCCATCTCAAATCTTTTTCCGAAATACAAGTTTAGTTTCTTTAATCTATCTTGATATGGAAGGTTCTAAGTCCAGGTCATTTTCGTCATTCTTCGCTGCGATTGATGAAATTCTATAAGGCACCAGAAATGAACGGCATAATCGAGTTGCGGCTGACTACGGTGCGAATATAGATTTACCTTATGACCTCACCTCTGACCGCCACTTCTAGATATAAAATCCATCTCTGTTTGCATATTTTGGGCATTAACGCACTGTTTTCTGACATGGGTCCGGGCCTAAATGCCAACCAGGAAGTCTCTTTCTGAAGTCGACTTATCAAGTTGATGATGGGCTATATCGTCAAAACGTATTTTGTTCTTCCAATAATAAGTATGCACTTACTGGTGGTGAATTTCCTTGCATAGGCTGCGGCCACCCTGCCAGTTTTGTTTAATCCTCCTGTAGTGCATCCTTTAATTTATCTTTATTTTGGTGTCATCCTGTTTTAACCGCCATCGTGAAAGATCCAGTATCTAGATCGATTATAGATTATGAAGAAGCCATGTTGAGGTAGTAGTTAATTTTGGCATAAATGATCAGGATATATTGATTCAAGAAATTTCACTATGACGTCAAACTAATCTAATTGAGTTTATTATCGATACTTGCCTCATTTCTGATCTGGCACAACTCCTGTCTAATAGTTTTTGATAAAGTAGCCCCCTACAAGAGATTCCGCCTAATCTGTTCCGTACGCTCTTTCTAAAACTCGAGGAAAAATTTCATCGGCCTGGAGATTTTATCTTTATTTAATTTATTTGTCTTCCAAAACATCCTTTTTTTGCAGTGATGATAATTTACTTGTAATTTCTTTTCTTCATTTCTAAATATCAGTTTCCAACTCTGGAATTTCCTCATTGATTTCTTCTGTGGTAGTAGCTGTTTTAATGCTTTTGCCATGTTTTCCACTATCATCAGTCAATTCCTCTCTCTCTGGCTTTTAAGGCTTCCTTTTGATATGACCTTGATCTCTATACGTCATGGTTCATGGATTCTCTTCCTATCCTCATTTCGTGTGTGGTCCTTTTTTGGGGGTGGGGGAGGTGTAAGTTCTTATTTTTAAAGTGTAGTATGTGTTTTAATCTTGAATTTTACTATTTTGTACCGTTGAAATCACAAGGATTAGTTATATATGAACGCTATCATTTTCTGGATATAACTCGGATATTATTATTATTATTGCCTGCCTGAATAATTATTATTATCTAAGACCGGTTCGAACTTGAGTCATCACGTGGTAACCGCAATACCAGTGTTCGAGTGGAAATTATTAAGATTAAAAATAGCAAATATTGATTGTGTGCTAAGTACTTCCAGGAGGAGAGAACGATCATCGTGAAAATATCATCGAAGATATCTCTCTGAAAAAATGAGCATTGATACTGTATACAGTGTTCCCCAACCTTTTACCCTTACTAGTGCAGTTCAGCACCTCCAAGTATTTGATCATTTCCAGTTTTATCTTTTTGATGATACAACTATTGTAGATTGTACCAGTATATGCAGTAATAATTACAATCACCTGCACTCCACATTCAGCACTGTAGATAGAGCACATCAACTGAACCCTGTTTGGCAGATCCGTGGATTCCTTTAAATTACGAAATACAGGGGTTTTCTTGAGCACTTTTTCTGCTTGCTGTTTTGAGCAGTCTTCAACAATCATCAGAGTCAAGTGAACAATTGTTGCTTAGCTCAAAGGGGACCTCAAAATTTCGAAAACGTAGCAGCACTTTCACAGAAAGCACTTCTTCCAGAAAGGATGTTCATTGCTGGTACGATGATTTCTTCTGTATAGGCAGGTTTCTTTTGGTAGCGAGCCAGGGCCGGATTCGAAGTGGAAATAAGTGGGCAGCTGCTTGGGGAGCCTCCACAATCTGGGGGCACCTCCACAATCTGGGAGCATCCACATATTACAATATTTTATTTATTTTTGTTTATTCAAATTTGGATTATTTTTATTTCATTCTTTTGAAATTCATGTTTATCTGTTTCATCACGTAAACATATTTGGCAGCGTATTGATAGAAATTAGGCTAGCTTCTCTAGCGCCGAACTTTCCCAGATGTTTAGGCTTGCTTCCTCGCCCTCCTCTTAGGTGGTATAATAATAGAAGGGGGCCTCCACAAAGAAAGCTGCCCATGGGCCTCCACAGGTCTAAATCCGGGACTGAAGCGAGCAGGTACGCTACTTTTAAAAGATCAGTGACGAAGATTGAACTCTGATATGCCCTTATGGCCACCCTTCAAACCTTCATGAGGCACTGTATGGAGCAAACTTCAATGCGTATCATTTGGGGCATAGCGTGCTGTTTGAATGCTCACCCTCTCGTCGATGGAAGACAGTCTATATTTGACGTAAGCTGCACTCTATTTCCTCTTCGCTGCTGTAAATTTAGTTTTTTCTTCGAAACGTCCGCAGTGCTGCCAATCGCATGTAACATGTTAAGTGGGTCACAGCGCGTGGTCGCAGTAGTTCGCCTGGTCACACTAGTAAGTGGTTTGGGTCACAGGGTTGGGGAACAGTACCTTACAGTCCCGTTTATAGCCACCTATACTGGCTATTTTAGTGACTTCTTTTAAAACCGACAAAAGGAACAAACGAAACCCAAATAAAATTACCTAAGTATTGTAAAGTAAGCTAGTTTAGATTTGATTGTTTCATATCCTTAATAAATTCCTTTTCGTTGTCGTCTCACAGCCACCATTGGAATAAAAATTAATCGTATAGAAGAACTTAATGCATGGTTCTGATATACAGTAAATACGGGTAATATTTTGCCAAAAATGCTACAATACATTGAATTTTTTATAACTATAAGATAATTATAATTCCCATCTTAAATAAGTAATTCACTATTGAAAAAATCGTGATCACAGGTAAGGCGACATGAATACTTAAATCATAATTCATGGGATGGGTGCGGGTTATTGTCGAGGTAAGGAACAACTTCTTTCTTTTTTCATTATAAGTAACTAAAATAACTAGCTTAGATGGTAAAGACCGGTAAAGCGAGAGCTGGGCGAGGTACCAATGTTACAATGATGATTATAACAGGATGAGTGAGGCAACATGGCTGGACAAATTCGTTGAGAAAATTAATTAAAATGTGGATACGACCGTGAAATTCTCAAAGGGTATTGCAAATAGTTTGATGGAGAAAGACTTGTCCAAGATCAAGCCCGCTGGTTCTAAAACTACTAGGAGATCGTTATAAATTACCCAACTGGTAATTAACAAAGTTTAGAATAAATCTCAGAGTTTCGAAGATGCATAAGTCGCAACAAATGATGAGCAGGGCAGAAACATGTATGTTGGATCTAGGAAACAATTCAAGTCACAATTTAGGACAGAAAATTAAATTCAAAGGCAGTGTAGTTGAGACCATATTAAGCCCTAAGGTTTTCTATCCTTACTAAATTCAAAATTAAAGACACTTGCGTACCAGACCAGTTCTGGGACTTGAAGATGGTATCAATGCAGACTCAGGTAAGTACAAAACGGAGGCGTTCAAATTTTTTTTTTCTCAGTGAATATCAGAGAGAAAGCGAACAAATTCCCTACTTTTGAAGAGAGACAGTTTGACACAGCACTAGTACACATCGAGTTCTCACATGATTATATTATAATAAATTTGTCATAAATCAAGGTTCATAAGAGCTCTGGCTCTGATGGTGTGACTCCCAGAGTACTAAGAGAGTTCTGCAACGAATTCACACAACTCCATAAACTTCTGTTCTGCAGAAGTACTGGTGAATAGAAGACCCCCAATCAATGGAAAGTGGCATATGTGTCATATTCAAACAACGCTCGCCACTGCACAAACATTTACAGGCGGTGAGTTAGACCAGCACAGTGTGTAAAACACTAGAAAGCATGACTGTATACGCGGTTGCGTGATACAGCGTCTGCAACGGAAAGCCTCGTTAAGGAATGCCTGGGCACTCATGCTCGACGTAATTTCTTAAGGTACTAGATGTGCGGACTCTGGTCTGGTCCGTAGTGGCAGTGACAATCTTGACCTTGCCAGTGCATTCGATAGTATGCCTTATGAAAGGCTGAAAATTAAATTGGAATATGAAGCGAACCAAACAATTCTACCGTAACGTAAAGATGAATATGTTAGTTTACGTTATCATTAATCTAGACTTTACAGTATTTAAAACATGGCTGTCATTGTGCTAATACCAGTGAATTTGCGACCTGTGGTGTGATGGTTAGCATGCTTGCCTCGCAAGCGAACAAACCCGGGTTCGATCCCCGATCAGGGGAAAACTATGGGCAAGTTTCTTTACGCCATTTGCCTCTGTTTACCCAGCAGTAATTGGGAACCTGGATGTTAATCGATTTGTGGTACGAGTTCCGGGGTGATGGTTAGCCAGTACAGTTGGCGAGTTATCCGGTCTTCTCGGACTATTCCTTGTCACTGGGTCATGCAGCTCGTTAACTTAGGGTGTGGTTGTTGTGTTGGCGATAGTTTCTACACCTTAAACAAATTCACTCCAAGGTGGCCCATGGGCCGGCCATCCTCGTTACACGAGGGGCAACCATTATTAAAATACCAGTAAATTTGCTCATATCATACTGCAGTACAGTAAGATCTCTGAATATAATACAGTATTCTCATTTTATCAAGTAAACGATAATAAAGCATTTATTGAATATAAATCACATCGGTCTGCATAATATTACCTTTATCAATGAAAGACCATTTTTTTATTCAATTATTTATTTTTGTTTTTTTACTGGGCATAGCCCACCCGGGCACAGGTCATCGACCAACAGCGAGGCCTAGGGGGCTAAAAAAATACGAGTAAAAAGAAATTAAATAGAAAAGAAAAAGGTTATTTTAATCTACACCACGAAGATGCCGGAAAATCAGCTTTTTAAAGTGAGACATATTGTATGAGTGTGGAAACACAGAAGAAGGCAGAGCATTCCACAGTTTGGCTGTGTGAGGAAAGAAGGACGCATTATAAGGGGTTATTCTAGTGTGACCGACATCCACAGAAAAACGGTGGGCACCGCGGGCAAGACGTGTGTTACGAGCCCACACGGCCTTGCCGGAGGTACACAGGATGCCAAATTCACCGAACATTGCCCGTTAAAGTACCTGTAAAAGAGAGAAAGTGAAGCAACATTGAGGCGAAGGGAATTGGAAGAAAAATTATTAACTAGAGGAGGAGAGTTAAAAAGTCAAAATGCCTTTGATTCCACCCTATCTAACAGTTGGGCAGAGGAAGAGCCACCCCAGATATGAGAGCAGTACTCCAACTTAGGACGAATAAATCCCTTATATACTCGAAGCAACTGCTCAGGAGTGAAGTAGCTACGGCATCTGTACAGCATTCCCATCTTTCTGGAGACAGCTTTAGGAATGTTGAGGATTTGTGGCTTCGATGACATATTAGAAGAAATGGTGAGGCCTAGCTTATCTATTTTAAAATTTGGCAGAATGATAGCGTCTTGAAATGTGATTGGTGGGAGATCATCTAATTTGGAAAGTGTAATTGGTAAATACTGAGTTTTATTTCTATTGAATTTAACCAAGTACCTCCCCATTCGGAGATGCTGCACAGATCCGCATTGACAGATGTAATGATATCAACTCTAGAAACAGATTTAGTTTGAGAGCTAAGGGGAAGGGAAAAATGTGAAGAAGAGTGAAGAGTAGAATCACCAGCGTAAGGATTGATAGAATTAGTCGTAGTGTGAAGTAAATCATTGATAAAATGAAGGGAGAGAGTAGGTGAAAGAACAGAACCCTGTGGGACTATCCTATTGGTAGAGAAAGAGCGAGAGAACAATCCCACGACAACAACTGCCATAGATCGGTTCTCAGGGAAGCTAGAGTTTAGAGAACAAAGTGTCGTGTGTGTTTATATGTATGTGATTTACTTATTGATTTTCAGGTGGATACTGGTGGTTACAAGTGTTCCCTGAAGGATGCAGTGATGGGTAGGGAAACACCGTGTAACACTGAAGTCTGTTTATTATGGATGAGAGAAATACAAGTGGTGACTCGTGTGTGCCATGCACGGCTCACACAGTCAGACTGAGGCTGCCTTGCCATATGGCAGCCTCGGGGCAATGGTGCCACATAACGTGCAGTGTTGCCACGTGATGATATATATAAATGCTACTCGGCACAGTAGCTTATATACAGGGTTGCTACTCGGCACAGTAGCTTATATACAGGGTTGCTACTCGGCACAGTAGCTTATATACATAACCTACATCTCCCTTCCCCCTCAGGCTCATAGTCTTTGTCTTGAGCGGACTTCTTAGTCCTAAGTCGCTCCGAGCGTCGAGGTGCACTGTGGGGCAGATCCTCGTGAGGTGTAGGTGACTCGTCCTCGGTCAGGGGACCAGCAGCAAGGGGTGGGACTGGCCGGAGGAAGCGGCGGTTCCTCCACCAGACACGGCCGCTCGGCATCCTGACCTTGTAGTCCCGCGACTGGCCGACGTCCATCACTATGCCCACCTTGTCCCAACGTGTCGTTGTAGGGTCCTGGACGCGGACAAGGGCACCAATCTCCAGTGGCTGAAGAGGGCGGGCACGGTCGTCATACCGAGCCTTGGCGTCCTGGGCACGTGAAGCGGTGCGGCGGTCACAGCTCTCGGCTTTGGTCTGCCAGTCCTTCGCAAAGGCCGTGGCGTGTGTAGGAACGCAAGAGCGGAGAGGGTGACCATACAGGATCTGGGCAGGGGAGCGTCCTGTGTGGGTGGGAGTGGACGTGGGTTCTGGGCAGCTCTGTGTGGCAGCGCCAGGCGCGTCGCTCGTCGACTCACACACCCTGCTGGCGGTGTAACGAGCAACTGGGATCTGCTCGGGAAAGTCTATGGGCACCACGCATAACTCCTTGAGGTGCTCCCACGACAACAAGGGTGTAGCGAGAGTAGGCTGCACGTTGATCCATCCATGACACGACCTGTCGCCGTAGGTGATCTCTGCTTGAAAGGAGCCCACAGCGTCCGGCATCTGGGAACCGTCCGCATTGTAGTACAGCAGCTGCGGCGGTGGTCCCAGGTCACGTTTGGTGAGGCCCAGTTTCTGGAGGTGCTTCAACCCAATCACCGTAGTATCGGCGCCGGTGTCCGGTATCACCTTGATGTGACCCGACACATCACCGTGTGTGACGGCGACGCGGATGGTGGGGGAAGGGGTAACCCTGGGGCGTGTGGTCGATTCCACCCTCCTGATGTGACTCCGCTGCTGCTTGGGGCTGCGTGGGCCATCTGAAGGGGGCTGCGTGCGAACCACCCCGAGGGAAGTGCGCTGCTTTCCTCCTCGTCTCGGGCTTTTGGGCTTGGGTTGGCGGCAGCACTTGTCGTAGTGTCCATAGCGACCACAGGCCTGACACTTGCGACCTCGTGTAGGGCACCTGTCTGTGTTAGACCAGTGGCCCTTACGGTCACATCCACGACACAGTGCGTCGGCGGCCGGGCAAGTCTTGGGGCCGTGCTGCTTTCCACAGCTGCCGCAGGAAGCACTAGGCGGAGGCATGGAAGAACGTGCGGCAGCCTTCACGTTGTTGGCCGCCTTCTTATCCTTCTTGTATTGTGAGATAGCTCTCACAGCAGGTGGGGCCCGTAAGGCAGAGGTGGCGGACTTGGTGGCCTCGTATGACGGACATTCAGTCACTACCACCTGGAGTGTGGAGGAAGCGTCCAGGGGGATGAGTCGCTGCACCAACTCTTCCTGCCTGACACCTGCCAAGATCCCGTGCTTGATCCAGGCTTCCTCACATTCCCGGCTGTGCGCCTTGCAGACGTCGATCTCCTCTGACAAACCCTTCAAGCGTACAAAAATGTCGTCAAAGGATTCGTTCTCCGCCTGCTTGCAGCTGGTGAAGGCGCGGCGACGCAAAGCCTCGTTATTCCGACCTTTAACGTGCTCCTGTAAAAGGTCGAGCACATCCGTCACTGAAGATGTAGAATCGGGAGGCACTTGCAACGTGTGCTCCAAAACTCTCTGGGTCTCCAGCGACAAACACATCCGCAGTTGGATGAGCTGTTTGTTTGGAGGCATGCTGTCCAGGTCCACCATCGTGGAGTAATCTGTCCAACGCCGCCTCCACTCACGAAAAAGCTGAAACGTGACGTCTGGTGAGAGGGCGGGTGGGGGTTGAACAGATGCCTTGGGAGCTGTTTGTTTGGAGGCAAGAGTACCTGGAGGACGCTGGTGTGGTGGAGGAGGGAGTGTACTGGCGCCTTGAAGCGCGCTACCTGCGAGTGAGGGAGGGTGGGTTAGCGCCAGGGTCGCCAATAGTGCCTCAAAACGCAACTTTTCCTCCTCTCTTCGTGTCTCCTCCCTCTGAAGTTCCATCTCTCTGCGTCTCTCGTCCCGGTCGTCCATCCACCTCAGAATTGTGGCAATGTCCGTCACTGGAGGTGGAGGGTGAGAGTCTGCGCCCGGTGGAGGGGAAGGTGGTGGGGAGTCGTGTCTCCCATCTTGACGTTGTCCCTTCTTACCTCCCATCTTTGTGTCTGCGTGGACTGCACTGTTTAGTATATAAAGTGGCGCCTCAACAGCTCGAACCACATATATATGACATAAACAGCGCAGAAATAACGCATATAGTCCACTGTTCTGTCCGTGAGTGAGTGCGTGCGTGCGTGCGTGCGTGTGTGTGTGTCTGAGAGAGCAGATGCACTTCGTGGTGGCCTTAATGCCTGTGGCTAGAGACGCGGCGCGGGGGGGGGAGGGCGAGACCGTCTGTGTCTTCCCGGATGTCACACGAGAAGGGTGTACGCCTGCGTGCTCCGTGGGTACCACAAAAAACAGGCCAAAGCTCAACTCTCAGCTCTAGACACACACTAATATACTGACACTAACACTGCCACCGTCACTAAAACGCACTGTAACGGAGCAACACTGCACATCGCGGCGAAACACAGAGCAACACAACACAACACAACACAAGATGAGTCGACGCGCATCACCGGCAGACGTAACTGTCTCGGCATAGTTCACACACTTTGTAAGTCCACAGATCCTAGCCACTGCGCCATGGTGGTTACAAGTGTTCCCTGAAGGATGCAGTGATGAGTAGGGAAACACCGTGTAACACTGAAGTCCGTTTATTATGGATGAGAGAAATACAAGTGGTGACTCGCATGTGCCATGCACGGCTCACACAGTCAGACTGAGGCTGCCTTGCCATATGGCAGCCTCGGGGCAATGGTGCCACATAACGTGCAGTGTTGCCACGTGATGATATATATAAATGCTACTCGGCACAGTAGCTTATATACAGGGTTGCTACTCGGCACAGTAGCTTATATACAGGGTTGCTACTCGGCACAGTAGCTTATATACAGGGTTGCTACTCGGCACAGTAGCTTATATACATAACCTACAGATACCTGAACTATGAGGCCGGTGAGGGTCCTAATGTACTCTTCAAAGTTTCGGATATTGATGGTTGTCTTGGTGTTGCTGATAGTGATGCAGGTCTTCCGTAGTATCTACTTTCCACTTAGATATGAGTCTCAGATGCACGTGAACGTCACTACTGTAGGAGCAATGTCTTCAGGTTTTTGGGTAAGTAACCAGCAATTCATAAGTAAATGTTTTCTTGTTCACCCTAAGGTATACCATTACCACCAGAATAAAGTGTTTCTTCTCTCTGTCTAACTCTGATGCAGGTATTATATTGTATTCCACACTCGATCACAATAATGGAATTTTGTTAAATTTAGTTAAGTGAAAGTGGGTCTCATAAGCATGTCTGTCAATTACAAACAGTGTGAACATATATCTGAATACCAAGCTTTAGGTACACAAGGAAGCAGCGTGGGTAACATTGCACTTGAATGCCTTCACTTTCTCAACTATAAAGACAGGTATAGGTACTGTACCTACAGTACTTAGAGCCGAGTGTAATTGGAGTACGTCAGGATTGAACCAGCATTGCACATATTGCCTTAATAAAACTATTACTTTTAGCTGTTGTAAGAGTGAGAAGAGTTGAGGAAGGGGCAGATCTAGGTAGAGCGGCAGGATGTGGGCAGTGCACCCGGGGCACTTGAGCGTGTGAATGGAGCAGAGCGAAACCAAAGAAAAGGAACGCTAAATACATCAAGTATCTCGCATTACCTGCTATTTTCTGTGTCTCTTTCCGTGTTCCCTGTTTTCATTCGATTCTTTCCTCTCCATTTAAAATTTGATGTAAAGAAAGCACACACACACACACACACACACACACACACACACACACACACACACTGCAGCACAGTGGAAGTACTGGAACGCAACAATGAGTTTGATGAGAACCAAATAGAGAAAATGCTTGGTCAAAGGACATGATTTATCGTACCATGTAAACAAAAACACAGCTTTCTTTAAACAGGTAACTGAAAATGTTGGATCTTTTTTTTTTTACCTGTTTAAGGGCGAGTAAAAAATAATTATGGCCAATAAAATCTAAATTCCACTAGCACTGCTGGCGACTTGATAAAAATAGCAAATATGCATCATTGCTGACTACAAACCCTTCGGTACACTCAAGGAGGCCTTCACTTCCTTAATTATACAGTTAAATACCCATTCACAGCGAGATACTGTAGACTTTGGATACTATTCGTATGGACCAGTGACCTTTACGACAGGAAACAGGCTCTTCATCCACTTTGCCACCAATGAATATAATCCAATGAATTCTTTAAGCAGCTTCTGTCGGTGTACTACACCTACATGAAGGTGTGAACCACATTTGTTCAATCATTAACAGTGTTTTTTATCTTTCTTTTAATGGCATGATTGTGAACAAGCTAATTAAGTATTATATACAAATATCTCAAATCCTCTGTCGTATTTAATTTTATTTGACCACTTAACGTATAATGAAATTAGAATTTTACTTCTGTTGTGACAGTGAGTCCACCAGTGATCACTTACATTAATATAATTTGCCCAAAACTACAAATTTATAGTTACTGAGTTACGGCTCAAGGGATTTAGTCATAACCAGTGATTACCAGCAGTTCATTCCCAACAGCTTCACACAGGTCACAATGTCAAGTAAATTTCTAGAATATTCGAAAGTGTTGTATTGTCCAACACATATAGTATCAATATTGGACTGTTAGTCTCTGTACTAGAAGTCCTGAAACTTAAACATCAAATTAAAGCACGCACACACACACACACACACACACACAATGGTACACGAGACACTACATGAAAGAAATACCGATATTCGTAACAATATTTCATCTCTAATAAATACTTCCTTGAAAATATTTAAACACCTCCAGCTGTATAGTATATCACTTCATTATATCGTATGTCATATTTGCAGGCAAAATGGTTGAGTCTTAAAGTACCCTGGGCTCACTCGATGCCAGAGCTGTCAGGTAATGTAAATAAATTTTTGAACTCGGCTTCTAATAACCTTATCACCAGAACAGCAACAGGTAATGAAGGAAAGAGTTTTAAAGCTGGTGTAAAAATGTCCAAGTTATTTAACAATGAGAAACAAACTTTAATGGACCTTTATAAGATTTCCGATACTTGTGATACAGAAAAGAGCGCCGAACAATCAAACATACTTCTTGGTGGCATAAAGACTTCAGCAAACGTAATTGGTAGTGGTGCTGGTACACAAAGTAAACCTCTTTGCCCCGTTACACCACCTAACCTCAGTAAGTCACATTTTTATGCACGTTTTCTAAAATATCTTGTGTTTTCCTGGTTCTCAAAACTGCCAATGAAAAATATTGTATATGATATTTTAAAATGTTGCCCCAATGAATAATAAAAATTTATTCAGAACAATGAGATACATGTAAATTACCAAATAATCAGATAAATATATTATGTGGCAAAATTGAGGTAGAAGGGAAAATGGAAGGGTTTGACTAGAATGGAAGATTTAAATTAAAAACTGGATCTCGGAGATATACAAAATTATTGTGAGGATTAGTAAAAACAGCCAAAAACTGTTTGCTGTAGAGAGCACTGGTCCCCCACCTTTCAGACATGAGGATGGCACCCTGATCAATTACTATAACTGATATTTGAAAAACTGGAAGTTAGGAAAGGTGTACTGTATATCGGAAATAGGAAACAGAAATATTTGTTGAAAAGGAGTGATTTACAATTTGTCACATGGCTCTCAAGAGCAAAAGTGAAAATGTTTTTTTATTCGTTCTTCAGAAAGATGGAGGGGTAGAGGAATGATGAGACAGGGAATAAAAGAAAATGTTATGAACAACTGTCTCATCTGTATATGAAGTTGTCCAGTTTCTTAGTAATTAAGAGGTTTTTACAATGTGAAAAATAAAACAAAAATGCATGGGAGAGGGAAGCTCATTACCCAGGGGCACTTCTGTGTTAAAGATAACAGTAACCCCTTTGATGGGGAGGTGGAGGAGAACAATTTATTTGAAGTTACTCGGCAAAAATCATCTTGGTGGATTGATGGACTTCAAGGTATCAAGTGTACAGTAGGCATAAAACACTTTTGTCTTATTTTATAATACTTTTTATGTATATTACTAAAGTAATTTCATCTTATAACCTACATCTACAGAGGGTCGTCTTAAGGTGTAGCGCACATCACCAACCCTTCTTGAACAGGAACGCAGCCACCCAGAACTTAAGGTAGGAGGTCACTACACACCAGCGAAGTGCCAAGCTCGACACAAAGTTGCCATCATCATCCCATACAGAGACAGAGAGACACACCTGGCTGTGTTCCTCTATCATATGCATCCAATACTTCAACGTCAACAGATTGACTATACTCTCTATGTAGTAGAACAGGCAGGTCAGTATATGGGAGTCTGGTATTGGAATTTGATATGAGTATATACATTAAATTATTATATGATAAGTATCCCTTATCCTAAATCTTAATCATGTTATATTGTATGAAACAAATGGGATTATTTAAAGTGATTCAAGAAAAGGGTTTCTTTGTAAAGAAAATACTTTAATTACACCCGAGTGAGATGTGATGCCAGCCAGAATGGGATGTTAATGGTTTGTGATAGATATCCTTAAACGAATGAGACAGGTGCAGTACTCTTAGTGGAATATGAGTGCTCTTAAAGGGGGTATGCGATCCATTTAATGGGATGTGATAAATGCCCATTATGGGGTATGAATGGTGTCCTTAGGAGGTGTGATAGGTAACCAGACTAGGAAACTTCAAGCTCTTCTGTAGCGTAATGTTACTCTCGGACCTGACTCCCCAAACCTAAGTTGGCTGTGGTGCTCTTTTTTGTCAATTAAAAACCTTAGAATAGGTTAACTCTATCATCAGGTGAGTTGCCGCTGTACAAAACCGTCAGTTGTGGGACAAACACTTGGCTTCGGTTAGTCTCTCCATCTCGTGTACCAGATCATATAATCAGGGCAGAATGGAAAGATTAAATTGACCCCCAAAATTTTTTCTTTAAATTTTAATAACTTTTGGGAATGAGGATATGCAAAATAATCTTTACTTTTTGGAGAATTGTTACTGTACAGTTTTTTAATTATAGAAATGAGATAGTAATTTCTTATATAGTGTTAAATAACTATAGGTACAAATGCAAAAATAGAAAAATAGTATACGCTAAGTAGAACGCGATAAGAGGAACAAAATTAAGATAGGCCTGTATATGGAAATGTAAGAAGTATTTAGATAATTTTTTTTTCTAAGGATAAGCGATTCAAGTGGAAATGAAGTTCTATTCCTAAAACAGGAAAGAGATTTACGGTTGATAACATGAGGAAGATTACATATTTTATTATCCATCCAGTATTGATGACAACAATCCAGTTTCAGGTGATGGTAAGTTCAACCGGGCAATCTTGTTGAATGTGGGAGCCTTGGAAGCGTTAAAAGTGTACCGGTATGACTGCTTGATCTTCCATGACATTGATTTACTGCTGGAGGATGATCGTAACCTCTACGCCTGTCCTGACCAACCTCGAAACTATTTCCCCGCTTTTCATATATTGATACTTTCAAGTACAGGTATGTTGCTATTTAACAAACACTGCCTATTCAGGTATGTTAATATCAAAACTTACCACAAACCATATATTTAGCAAAAGTCGTTTTATCATTGATGAAGTAGTTTGGGCCACACTGTCTAACGTGTGAGCACCTGCCCAACTTGTAGTGCAGTGTGATTTTCAGCAGGAAAATTGGAAATGCTTATTTACGATATCATCCTTTTACCACATGTCGTATTATGATTATTATAGCTGTTGAAGTGTACTTAAGTTAATTCTTTGTATTTTCTATCAACTGTCGGACTTAGAATTGTCGTTTGAGTGTTCGCTCAGTTCATTAAGCACCTAGATAGCCCAATTTTCCCTCATAAACTCTTTTAAGTTATATTTGGAAAACACACTGCAACAGTATTATTCCATATTGTTATTCTGTATTCCTCTATTCTAATTAACTTGAAGCAGAAGTGTTGGAAACTTAACAAAATTGTCACATTTTTTCTTTGTCATAAATTGTTGTAATCGCTACACCACCACACTGGTCACGGAATTACTTGCTGACTGACCCTTATCGAGTTTTTGGAAAATTTTCACATTTTCTTTATACAAAGCACATAGGTGGTAGTGGTACTTCCAGGCGCCCAGAATTTTTAGAAAAAAAAATCACCAGATTCTCTAGGTTGAATGGCTAGCCGGTCGGCCTCGGCGCCATAGAGAAGAGTTTGGCCAAGAATTCTACACTCCGAGAGGATGGCTCACTCAATGTTAAATTTTTTATCCTCCGCGACGGTGGTGCTTCCAAGCGACTGTTAAGTATACTCAGTTAAACCCATTCCCTTACTTGATATTGAGTGATGACACAAGATTATTCAATAAATACACTTTATATATCATCTGTAGGGCAATGAAATCCAAATTTAGATATCTAGGAATAATTTCTCAAAGCAACACTGATTATTTTGCAGAAAAAAATAATACTTGCTTACTGAAGGGAAAATGCTCCCTTCAATTATTTGTAAGAGCGATGGGAGTAGCTACAGTTTTACACCAGTTTTACACCACTCAATAAAGAAAAGATATCACAGATACTTAGCCACTGCACTTCGTTGTAGTGTTTTTAACAGGCTCCTATTTAAGTAGAGTTACAAAGAATATCACTGTTTTCACAAGTTGGTAACAGAGTTGTCAGTACCACAACTTTTTCACCTCTTATTTTGTGCTCGTTAGTTTATTGATGACTAACTTAAAGAAAAGTACAATACTGCTTCAAAACTACACAACTACCAATGTATTGTTGGAAATTTAAGACTGGAAGTTGTAATAATAGTGATATTTATTCAGCAAAAATTTTCATGCAAGTTTACAACTGGTTGGCATATATAAAAGAATACGCTTACGTATGAGATTCTTCTTCAGCCTTAAGTGATTGAAGGTAAGAAAAATTGAGTTGGTACCTAAGGTTTGCATGAATTCTACACTCACTTGTTGGGTTCAAGTTGACTTATTAGGGATGAGTTGTATCTCCCTTATAGTCAGTTTGCCCAAGAATGTGATTTGCACTCAAAGCACATCGAAATATATAGGTAAAACATAAATTAGTCCTAAACGTCGTAGGGCCGTCCTAAAACGAATATTAACCCCAAACTTACAGGTTCCAGCCTTGTATTTTTCGACAGTACAACAGTATCCTGATTATTTTATATATATTATTGATACTCTGATGTTAACTAACATCAGAGTGAGGGGCGATGTGATAGAGGTGTATAAATGGAAGTCAGGGCTAAACAAAGGGGACATAACAAAGGTAAGGTGAACGCGCATGCGTGCCGTAGTGTCAACAAAGGCTGTAAGAGACTACCCTTTAAATGTCGTATTTCTGACGATTTCAGCGAGTCTACTAATCCCAGCCTGTGCAGACAACTGTAGTAAGACCCAGTTATCATCACAGTGGCATCTATTTTATTTTTACTTTCGGACTTTGTCATTTTTTGGGGATAAAACATCTGGTCCTACCACCCGATCCCTCTGGGCAAAGTTTTTCAAGTTTGCGCATACGCAATGTGATAGTGTGACGTAGCAGTGACGTCATTACCACACCACCTGACTGCAGTGTTGCCAACGTGCCCTATGCCCGCCGTTAAACGTTCCCGTTCGTTGGAAACGGCGGCAGTAGGTGACAGTGATGCTGACGACTTTCTTCTTGAAGACATTCAAAGAAGCAGAAACCTCAGAAGTCAGGTTCTCCAGCAGGGGCTACACCTCCCCCTCGCACCCCGTCTGGGGCTGTAGAGGGTGGCCTCCTGGTCATCGGGGTCCCCAAGTGAGCTTACATGTGGCTCAATGACCGACCCTCCGCCAACGATGGACATAAGGGATTCCCTTTGTCTCGCCCCGCCTCGGCCCCCGTCTCGCCTCCCGGCCTTAGCACTCGGACGATCTGGTTGTCCATCACTGCTCTCCACTTCAGGACTCAACATTTCGCCTCCGCCGAGGTCCTACAGCCGTAATAGTCACCACACAAATGGACGAGACGGTACGCCTGCTCACTCAGGTGGGCTTTCCTGCTCCCCAGGGGAGAGGCATGTTCACCACCCCAGAAACTCGTCGTACCAAGGTAATGGTTCGCCACGTACCGGGAGATCCCTATCGACAACCGCCCTCTTCTCCCACACAACCTCGACATAGAGCGCCGCATCAACCCGGTCTCCAAACGTCCATCCTACGAACTCATCGGCTGGTGGGTGGCCCTCCCTCCGAAGGTGAATGTAG
>NW_024741563.1:0-6764 GCF_018991925.1 Homarus americanus
GGTGGTGGAGGTAGATGGTACAAATGGTAGTGATGGTGGTGGAGGTAGAGGGTACAAATGGTCGTGATGGTGGTGGAGGTAGAGGTACAAATGAGTCGTGGTGGAAATTGAGTGGGGGTACAAATGGTCGTGATGGTGGTGGAGGTAGATGGTACAAATGGTAGTGATGGTGGTGGAGGTAGATGGTACAAATGGTAGTGATGGTGGTGGAGGTAGAGGGTACAAATGGTCGTGATGGTGGTGGAGGTAGAGGGTACAAATGGTAGTGATGGTGGTGGAGGTAGAGGGTAGAAATGGTCGTGATGGAAAGAATTGATAAGTCGCAGGCATTAGATAGGAGTTACTATGACAGGGAAACAGCAGATAGGAATTTAGTGGAGATAGTCTACTTATCCCTTGTGTACGGGATCCCTTCTGTGCTGAATAAAATCACCTGGTGTTATCCAAATATAAATATGAAAAAATGGGAAATAAAACATTACTCTTATTACCAGATAACAACAAACAGCCGATGCATTTAAATGGTAGCATATCCAACTTCATTAAATTAAATAGTAAATAATAATCAGGAACAAGAAATTATTCCATATTATCCTGTTAAAAAAATATGACGTCACCAGTTATCCTGAAGTATGTGAACCAACTGTGTTAGAGGAATCTGATTGTTGTTTATCCCTTCCTGACCTGAATCCCATAACGCTGACTTGGGCGGATGTGAAAATTACTAATCGGGTGACCGCTGTTGAGAAAGAAATGATGTGAGAATTATTGAACCGATTTTTTTTTTTTAGACATTTAGTGAATGCCTGAATTATCCGTCACCTTGATCCCCCAAAAATAACACTCTAGGTAAATATTGCCCACAACCATCTCCAGTTATTACCAAAAATTAATAGTTGCTTTCTGGTGGTAGAAGTTCCTGCAGTATTAACAAAATTCCTTTCAATTATTTCCATCAGCATCACAACTCACATTACTAATATATAAAACAGTGAATCACGAATTTTAAAGTTCAATTCTAATAATAGTGAACCATTTAATAACTCGTTTAGGTATCAAGAACTAATAGGTACTCGGAAAGAATCATCCCAGCTGACCATAATAGAAACATTAAACTAATTTGGGAAAGATGATATAATTCCTGTTTCACTGAGAGGATCTACAATAATTATTCTAATACCAAAACTGGGAAAGGATGATAAACTAAGATACTAGTAATTATAGACCCAATATTCTCTCTGATTGTATTTGTAAATTGATGGAACGCATGATTAATTACCACTTAGTTTGGAATTTAGCGAGGGAAAAGTTTGTCTATTCCCAGAGCAATTTGGATCACGAAAGTTAAAGTCAATCCTTGAAACCTTTAGCGTTGTTGTCTGTAGCAATAAATGAAGCTTTGTATGAATGTCTTTTGTAATAATAATAATAATAATAATAATAATAATAATAATAATAATAATAATAATAATAATAATAATACCGAGACGACGGATTGGTTAATGTGAACAGATTTCATTGTTTCCCCATCTACCAGACAACGCTACTCCAGTTTATGTCTTTGGGGGTAATTCAAAGGCAGAGTACAGTATATCACACACACTGGTAACAACTATCGCGGAAATGTTGAGCTGAGACGACATCAACACTGTGACTGGGGAACTGGATTGAAATTTAATACTTACACACAGTCACATCTCCGTCAAACTAGAGGAAATCACAAATAGTTTTTTTATATGTTTAATAACTTTCTTTTTGTTGAAGATAAAAAAGCTAATTTCATAAAATCTTTGAAAATAAATAGTTTCTTCCCTTGTCAACATCTGCAAGTATGGTATCATAAGACAGAACAAATATAAAACAAAAATATGACAGACAATATCATTTTGACTTTTATTTTGAAACTTTTGAGACTATTAAATGGTATTCTAACGGGAAACTTTCTAGATAACAGTTATTCATGCGGTTTTGTTCGGGTTAAGGAGATAAGTGAACGTCTTGCATGTTGATAGTAAACTTTTGTAAAACTCTAAACTCTAACTTTTCTGGTAAACCAATTCAATAGTTAGCTTTAAAATGGCCTGAAACAACATGAAGATATCAATAAAAAAATTATCTCTTTGAATTATTTACTACAAGATGGAATTAAAAACCAAATAAAACCTACAGAGGGATGAATGTTCTGAAGAGTATAAAAAAAATAAAAAATGTTTGAAAAAAGAAGAAAAAAATGCTCATTAACTCTCACAGCACCAACGTTGGAGTAGTGATAAAGACGTAGTCCTCGAGTGTAGAGCTCAGGAGAGGGCAAGTTGAGAGGCTCGCAAGGTTCCGAGCCTCTAGAGATGCGTGGTATTTATCCCTAAAACACGTACGGTGGTAGAGGGCCGACTTGTTACTTTACTTTCTATACAATATACTTTTTTTCATTGTATTTAATTCCTCTCCTGTAGTTTATTTTCTTCTCATTCTCGGTTCATTTTTTTGTTTTTTAAACTTTTATCCTCTTAGATTGTCCTTTTTCTTACATTTGTCTTCGTCTAATTTATCATTTATTCTCCTTATTCTTCTGTACGTTTATGCTTCCTTATATTCTTATTTTTACTTGTTGTATTATTCAATTTATTTTGTGACTGCTTTTTAAACATCAATATATTGTGAACGGAAAACCAGTGCAAGAATTGACTATCATTTCGCGACTGTTATGAAAGTGACAGTTCATGACACAACGCATGACAGTTATAAATAGACAGATTTAACAAAACAATTGACACTTCATGGCCCACCAAATGTGACTATAATGAAATAAGTTTTAATATAAGAAAACAGACTATTTCTTCCCTAAATAATATTACCTGTGGAAGTCGGGATTGCATCAGCTGAAGGGCGGAGGACAGGCTGTCTGTTAAGTTAAAGAGGAATGGCAGCCCCGACACAGGCTCAAAATGATGGAAAAAGCCAGACAGTTTCACAGACCTTCTCAGAATGTGACCTATATCTGTTACTCTTTCTAACGTTAAATATCCAAAGAAAATTTGAATTATTAATCTCTGACATACCTTCACCTGATATATTTGTGTGTGTGTGTGTGTGTGTGTAAATAATAATAATAATAATAATTGACGGTTTATTGAAAAAGTTCTGCAGCCCGAAGGCTGAAAATATACATTGGACATAAATGACTTATTACATACATTGGTGGTTTAACAAAAGCCTTCATTAGAGAAAGGTAAAGGAACATACAGTGAGCATACAGATTAATGTAGGTGTTGAACAGCAAACACGTAGTGTAGTAACTCCCTCCCAGATGGTGTTAGGAGGGACTCACGTGGCGTAGGTTCCCTCACAGATGGTGTTATGAGGAGCCTCACGTGGTGTAGTAATTCCCTCACAGATGGTGTTAGGAGGGCCTCACGTGGTGTAGTAATTCCCTCACAGATGGTGTTATGAGGCCTCACGTGGTGTAGTAATTCCCTCACAGATGGTGTTATGAGGGGCCTCACGTGGTGTAATTCCCTCACAGATGGTGTTATGAGGGCCTCACGTAGGTATGATAATTCCCTCACAGATGGTGTTACTTGAGGGCCTCCTAGTTATAGTAGTCCCTCACAGATTAATTGGTATGAGGGGCTCACGTGGTGTGTATTCCCTCACAGATGGTGTTATGAGGGCCTCACGTGGTGTAGTAACTCCCTCACAGATGGTGTTATGAGGGGCATCACGTGGTGTAGTAATTTCCTCACAGATGGTGTTATGAGGGGCCTGACGTGGTGTAGTAATTCCCTCACATATGGTGTTATGAGGGACATGTGGTGTAGTAATTCCCTCACAGATGGTGTTATATGAGTGAGGTTTGGTCTTAGGCCTTCCTATCGTAGACGGATTAACACATCGGTGGTTGTTGTTGGGTCTCAGGGGCCGTTATCACTGGGTACCTGGGACCTCACTGTGTGAAGGTTAACTTGGGTACCCTGTTGCTGAGTTATTCTCACTGACAACACCATTACACCACTGTTCACCTCTGTTGCCACTGGATTTCCATTCCTTTCCTAAATGAAATAGTAACTAAACATGTTGATATTCCTGTGGAGGAGGTTCAGGGAGGGGGGTTGGTATGGGCCAACTTATATCAGTTATTACAAAGCTTCTCCGAGGAGGCCCTGGTATCTTTGTTTCAGTGAGTCAGGATGTAGTAATAATAATATTCATTCTACGTGTGTGGCAATATTAATATGTATATTATTATGTATTACGTGTATGCATGAATGTGTGTATGTGCATATCTATGTATGTGTGCAAACGCATGCCCTTGTGTATGTCTAAGTGCATCTATGTATAACTTGTATGGATGGTTATATGAGCGATAGGGGTTGGGTGTAAAAGGGACTACCCAGTATGGGCCAAACTATTGTGACGAAATAGAATAACAAAACAAAATCTAACAAAACATTGAGAAATATTATCTAGTGGAGTCATACACTAAAGATATAAAAATCCACATCATTTACATAAGGAGGAGTAGCTTGTGCCCTTCGCCAGTCTCCGTGGATCAGCAGCTTCCTTAAATTATTCAAAATAAATGTATAAACTTGTACAAGAGCGTGGTGGCGGTGCGGGAGATAAGGCAGGCTGGTGCCGTCCTGGAACTGGACATTGCTGAAGGTGGAATTTACGAGACCAATCAGCCATAACACGACACCAAGAGTACAGATACTGAGCTCTCTGTCTTAAAAAGGAAACTCTCATAAAACCCAAGTAAAAAAAAGAGAGAAGAGGAGGAGTGTGGTAAGGTAGGTGGAGAAGAGGAGACTGGACGATATTGAAAATAAGTTGGGTATACATTGGAAACACGAGGATATTTCGTGAACGATATTCTACAATGAAAGAAGATTACGAGGAGATAAAGTTTTTTTTTTTTTTACTCAGTGGCGGGCTGACAAAAGGCTAATGGTGGTGGATTGAAGGTGAGATCTTAGAAGGAAATTAAATAACAATTGTTGCGATAAGGAATTGAAGGACTGTCACTGAGCTTCAATATGAGGAGCTGGCAGAAAGAGGATGGGATATGTAACTCAGTCTCTATTCTCTCCTCCCCCCTACTTCTCATCTTCTCACCTTCTCTCTCTCTGATCTCCCCTACTTCCCATCATCTCTCCCCCCCCCCTCGTCTCTTGTCGATCTAGAGTTTGATTATCATTATAAATTCACAGGCAAATAAAATAATGTTTGACAATATGACAAAAGATTTTCTCAGGTGAGATTCATTTTTACCTGATGCTAATTACGTGTGTTATTACAATGGGACAAAAGTATAAGAGAACTTAATGTTTTCCGTAAAATATAAAACTTTATGGTACTTGTAATTCCAGGAACACAAATTTGACAACGGTATTATTTAACTCTGGTGTATTTTACCCATTTTAATGAATTTGTAAACAGTGTATAATAGTATTTAATTATTCTTCACTTTCTAATATACCAACCCCATACGCCATGTTCTTTTGGTGTTGTTCAAGCTACGTGTATGTGATTGTTCCCTCATTGTCTTCCAAGATGTCGCCGACCTTTCTTCTTCTTCCTCAGTCATGTCTTCTTCCTCTGTGTTTTTAATGACCTGCATAAAATCCTTTCAAGTCTTTTCACCGAGAGTCCTTTCTATTTTTGTGTGCCAGATGTTTACAAAGTTCCTTGAGGAAAGTACGTATTCAAAACGACGGTCTGACGGTGATGTGCACTTCACTATACCATCAGGAAGTCTTCGGAAAATATCAAAGCGAACGTGATGAAAAATAGACCATTGTGTTTCTGAACGATGGTAAACACCCCAAACGTTCTGCATGTGTAATATCTTTTAAAAGAATCCTTATATAAGAAACGTCAAGAGATTTAGTAAACAACAAACACTACTCCCTTCTGTCTTAAGAATAATGATTTGTTGTCTAGTTTAAGTCTACTCTAAGTATTTTCATAGAGCAACTTTGTCTTGTTATATTTTCTAAGTGCTGGTCAATTGGGAATGTCTCCTCTAAGACGTCTTCTTATTAATTATAATGTTAAAAAAAAAGTAATCTGATTTTTTATACTAACATTTTAACTTATCTTCTTTTTAAGTTAATCATGATAAACAATGACGGCTGGAGAGACACCATGAAGCGAACAACAAGGTGTGAGAAAAGACCCTACATATTATCTATCAATGTGGGTTTCATTTTATAAACAGCGTTATTCCCAAATAATTCCGCACAAATTGAATAATCTACACTCAGGCACACAGAGAGAATAAAACACTTATGAAACCTATGATAATATTATTCAAGATTAAGAGAAATGTGATTCCTGTAAAGTAAAGATTAAGTTGAGATTTTGCCCACTAAGACTAGCGCCTGGTCCCCTCTGTGTATAGTTAGTTTATCACTGGAGTAGAGGTTTTATCGCTGGCGGGACAACGTGAGAGTAAGTTAGAGAAGGAACAATACCTAACTGTGAAAGACAAGATAATCGTACAATTCTGTTCGACCTAAAGATAAGTTTTCTCTGTCAGTGACGAAATGTTGATCATGGTGGAATATTTACACTTTACCTGAAGATCTGAATTAACGGAGAATGAGAAAGAAAATTAATTTGCCAAGCATTAACTCGATATGATCACTGGATTGTCTCTCCTCTCCCACACACAGTCTGTTCCTGGAGACAAGAAACTTAGAACGTAATGACAAAGGACGAAATAAAAAACTAAACAATTTCTTACCTTTAAAAACAAAATA
>NW_024741564.1:0-13568 GCF_018991925.1 Homarus americanus
CACTTCAGTCCAAGTTTAAGTTTAGGCCTATTTCCTGCCGTAGAGGATTCTTCTATCTCGTCAGGTGTTGGCAGCAACTGGCAACCGAGATCAACAGACTCTGGCGTCCGAACTTCACAGGAACTCTTGCAGGGTAGTGCCTCGACTAACTCCAGCTTGGGGTCGTCGTCAAGGACACGAGCAATGTGGGTCCTGCAATTATATTGCTTTAACAAATTAGCTTGATGTAATTTAGGCTTCTTAGAGGAAGGGGGTGAGAATCGACCAACAAAATCTATGGCTACCCGAGAAGAAGGTTCTGCAACGATGGGTAAGGGTTCAAGTGGAACAGGACGGACTCTACCCTTGGCGGACATACGTGGGCACTGATCACAACTCCTACAAAAAGCTCTAACATCCGCTCCCATACCTGGCCAGTAAAACTGATCAGCAACCTTCCTATAAGTTTTTCTACGAGAACAGTGACTTACAAGAGAGCTCTTGTGAGCTACAGAGAGAATGTTACTACGACAAACAGCAGGGACAACAAGTAAAAACCGACCTACTTTAGCTGGTCGCTTGGATGAAACACAAGACCTGTGTAACACCCCATTAATAGAAACAAACTTATAAACCGACCCATCTCTCACCTGATCCTCCTCCCCGGAAGTCACCTTCTCTCTTACCCGCTTCAGAGTGGCACACGAGTCTTGAAGCTTGGCGAACTCCTTGGGCGTCACAGTCAGTGGCAACAAATTCGGCAGAATCAGGGGATGCGGTCGTTTCACCTTCGCCGTCCGTGGCCCTACAGCTTGGACCTTGGCGGCAGGCGTGGCGGCGTGAGAGGGTGGCGAGGCGACCTCGGCAGGTGGCGAGTCGTCGTCCTCAGCAGGTGGCGTGGGGACTGGTGCTGGTGGCGAGGAGACTGGTGCTGGTGGCGAGGAGAGTTTTAACGTTTCCGGGTCGTTAGGGTCACGAACACCGGGAACATTACCAATGAGGGCACTTGCACATTTAATGGGAGCTCTTACCACATTAGACCAACCAGTGAAATAGGGGCAACGCAGGTAGCACCTAACAACAGGGAACTGGTCAACACGACCTAAATAATCGGCGACACTAACCTTCGGGCAGCTGGAGATGTCAGCGTCAGGCAGGGCTTCTTCAGAGACAATAATGCACGAGCAACCAGTGTCCCTGATGAAAGTAGATGCCCTAGACCCATTGATTGTTCCACTGACACAATAACGGGGGCAGCTCCTGACCTCCAAACAGAATCCGACCTTGTTGCTGGGTTGAGTGTCAGCAGTCTTGAAGGCGAGGGGATTCCTGGGACAGCGAGAACGAATGTGCCCTTCTCCTCCGCAGCTGTGACACCGCACGGCTGGTGAACTACTCTTGTGTACTCCTGGGGATGGTTCCTCGGAGGACGGAGGCTTCGCAATCTTCACTACAGGAGGGGAAGACTTGGGGTAGGCGTTGCGAGCAGACGCCCAGTTGTCGGCAAGATGCACAGCTTCTCCAAGCGTCGCTGGCTGGTGTTCTTTGATGAAAATTCTCAAGTCTGGAGGTAGAGAAGACAAAAACTGATCTAATATCATGAAGTTAGAGAGAGACTCAACGGTTTCTTCAACCCCTGATGTCTCCAGCCATTGTTGAAATAAACGACCCAGGTGAATCGAAAACTGCTGGTACGTTTCTCCCTCTCTAATCTTCGTTCTGCGAAAATCAGCACGATAACCGTCAGAAGTCTTACAAAATCCTCGCAAGAGAGCTTGCTTCAACAAGAGGTAATCTCGGGTGATGTCGGCAGACAGGGACGTGTAAATTTCTACCGGCTTACCACTCAGTAGGCTACCCAACCTTACAGCATAGCTATCTGGGGCTACACCAAGCAGCTCAGCTACCCGCTCAAACCTAACAAGGTAGGAGGCGATGTCTTCTCCTTCACGGTACACAGGCAAGCTGGGTTTTACCACATTGTCTTGCATATGGCCAGAGGATGCTGGTCTACTTGAAGCATTAATCCTAGCCAGTTCTAGGTCCTTTTCTGCCTGCAACTTAGCTAATTCGAACTCTCTTTCTTTCTCTTTCTGGCGTTCCTCTCTCTCTTTCTGGCGTTCCTCCACCTCTCTCTCTTTCTGGCGTTCCTCCACCTCTCTCTCTTTCTGACGTTCCTCTCTCGCTCTCTGACGTTCCTCTCTCTCGGCATTCTGTTGGGTGACCACATACTGACCAATGTCATTACCTGTCAGACCCAGGGCCACCGCTTGACCTTTCCACACCTCAAAAGCAGACATAATGATCCGAAAGGCCAAGAACAAAGGAAAAAAACAAACAACTTACCCCGCAAATAGCCAAAGGTAACTCACCTAGTGGCTCAATCAGACCAGTAAATGATTTGATCCGACTGGAGGGAACCTCGTTCCGCACCCAGCCCAGCTGAATCACCTCAGGGTAACGAAACCGCACCAGGTGAAACAACAACATATATGCTATGACAGCATCCACAGTGCACCCCAACCAACACTAATTAACTTCCCAAGTACAAGGGAGAGCAACAAAATTAGCACACAGAAGGAAGGGATAACCACTGAACAACACTTGCTTCCGGGCCACAGACAGCAAGGTGGCGCGCTCACGGCGACTTACAACAACACCGGAACGAATGTTAAACCTCAGAAACCAAAGGTCAGAGACAATCCTGGCAAGGTCGCCACTTGTGAAGGCCTAGGACTTAGGGATAGAAATCCCTTACCAGGCTAATCAGGATCTTAATAAAGGAAAGTCAAGGACCATGGTTTTTCGAGGAATAACAAACAACCGTTAGAGATTGCCATCTCTTTACTATAAAAATATAACACAAAACTCTGACACCACTCAACAAACATCAAATAATTACGGGAGTCAAACAATTGATGGAAGCAACAATTAAAGGAATCAAACAAATAATAGAATCGAACAATAAAGGGGAGTCAGCAATTAATGGAATCAAACAATTAAATGGGGTCAACAATTGATAGAATCGAACAATAAAGGGGAGTCAGCAATTAATGGAATCAAACAATGAACAAATATTTCCTACGGCAGTGGCCCTGGGGATGGTTCTGGAACACGGTGATGCACACTCAGGGTAGGGAAGCGTCCATTCACTCCACACTCAGCAACGTCTTGAAAAGGCAGGAGAACACCGGGGCACCGACGGAATGTGATGAATTGATGGTCGTGGTATGCGGTAGTGGTAGATGACCAGAGAGTTGGCAGTTGATAGGTGAAGGTCTGGGAACACAGCCCACGAGTCCAGGACCTATGATGAGATCACAGCCAGAATTTGACGGACAGCAGGGTAGCTAGATACTGACGGTATGGCGGCTGGGTTGAATCTGCCCGCGGCGGAGAGGGTTGCTGCCGTTATCACCTCCGTCCAACCACCCCAAGTGTCGTCTGCACCAGCAAACGAGCGAGTTAGCAGCGGTAACTAGCCGGAGGATCGTTTCTGCCCTTACATATATATATATACATACATATATCAAGATTTATCTTATCCACGTTTTCATTGTGGATCTACATGAAATATATATATATATATATATATATATATATATATATATATATATATATATATATATATATATATATATATATATATACTTTATGATGAATTAGTTAATACAATATATACCTGTAATATATATTTAGGTCTATTTTCAAGACATTACACTTAATAATACGAATTTTCTCAACACTTTAAAGTTTCCTAATTATCTAACGAATAATAATAATAATAATAATAATAATAATAATAATAATAATCGAGACAAGTTGATAACGTTCACATTGAAATTATTTTCTATTTTCAACATTTGTTTTATATACTTTGATAATACTTCGTCATATATGAGTGTAAAAGTCTATTATGTTTTAACCTGCTAGAGTGGTGAAGCAAGGCTCTAGGCACAGTAATAAGTGACGAATTTACAGTGAAACCTAACGGACTGTTCTCTCCATGTCGTCCGTTAGATGGCGGTCCTCACATCTAACGGACACTTGATATAACAGACATTCCTACACAGAGTCCGTTGAATAGAGGTTTCACTATACATATATCCTAAATTATATATCAAGCATAATTTACATATGAGGATATTAAACAGTAAATAATATAAATTTGCATATATCAAACTACACCAAAAATAATAATTAACACAAGCTATATTAACTAACACATTTACACAAACTATATTAATTAACATATATTTACCATATTTTAACTCCAACAAGAAACCTTAATACTTATAACTATTAATTTTACGTTAATTAAAAACACCTGGTACCTGTGTTAATAATTTTAAACCATGTGTATCGATTATTTCCAGGGGTTTTTTTTTGTTTACCTGAACTTTTGAGATAAATTATTATGTAAACTACGAAAACAAAATAAACAAGTCATGGATACAAACAGCGAAAATACCGAAAAGTCATGACGTAGTGACTTTTTTTTTTACGTTGTAAGTAGATAATTATAATTGGATAGATAAATATATATATAAGTAGATATATGAGTTGATAGAAAGATATATACAAGCAGATAGACAAAAAAATATAAATAGATAAATAAAAAGTGATGGAAAAGTTATTTACTATTTTGTCTTTGCTTTTATATACATATACTCAATTTATATACATTACCTATATGGAACTCAATGCTACATAATGCCGATGGTCTTCTGTTTGTATTAGTATTTTCGTGGGTATTTTTGCTTTTATTATTATTGTAGCTGAGGTATAATTTTTGTTTGGGATTTTTTTTTTAAATAAGAACATTTTTAAGGCATTGTCACTTTTATTCACTCTGTATGTATGGGCATTTTTTGTATGTATGGATGTTTTTATTTCTGTTTGGTTAATAATTCAGTATGTATGGAGTTTTTATTTACAGTGGTAATTTTTTCATATTTGTGCCTATGTTGATTTGATCATTTTTTTTGTTTTTAGATTATTCACAATATAGAGTCTCTCACCTAGTGTGTCGTGTCGTGTGAGGCATTAGACTACAAAGGACCTGTATCACACACTACCATTGAATTAAACTTTTACCAGATTCATTTATACAATAATATAAACATCTACAGGATTCTCATGTAGTGGGGAAATGACATTATAGACACAAGAATCACTAGTGAGTATTAAGTGATTCTCTTTCTAGATACTCAAGTGGGGAAAATGGCAGAACTGTCGACACTAGAATAGCCTATGGGATTTTGAATCGATAGACATACTGAGTCCTCAGGTAGTAAACTATCGTACCTGAAGAAAGTGTACTAACTCCTGTACACTAGAACTATCAAAATATCATCTTATCACCTTCACGTAGACATCTGGAGTTATTTATTGTCTCTTAAGGTATTCTGAAAATTATTGCCGTAGGAAGTCTTAAATTGGATAACTAACTCGTACCACAAGCAATCAAGCCGCCGGGAGATGGTTTGATATCTTATACTTTCTTTCTGTACTAGCCTGCAACTACCATCACTACCACTATCATCAACACTACTACTACCACCATCGATACCATATTCACTAGCACCAAAAATACTACCATCACCACCGACACCATACCTACCACTATCATCATCATCATTACCATGTCTTATTGCCACCACTACCACTATCGACACCATACCCCCACCACAAGTATTGTTTACTATGACTGGTTATCCCAAACTAAACAAGACGAAGATAACAAAAAAATGTTATCTTGGCCGTGTTATCAATCTGTGTTATCTTGGTAGCATTTAAAGGATAACCAACTTGAAAAAAAATTCTAGTTGTGTTATCTTAGCGGTACTGCCAATTCGGGTTTAATTCGCCATATATAAATTTCTATAGTTTTCGGTATATCTATATAATTAATTTAGATTTTTAACCATCTATATAATTACCCCATTCATTATATAAGAGGGATATATTTTTGTATTATTGTAGGTATATTTCCAGCTCTCATAATATAGGCGGGATATATTATAATTGACGTTATATTAGCTGTATTTATGAGCTATATTAGGAGGAAACTCGAAAGGCAGTTTGATGAGACAAAAAAATAACTGATTTTGTTTTCATTAGCCTCTAGGTATTTAAATGGAATTTTTAGTTCCCACTTAAGGAGATGGAAAAGATTAATTCGTTTTCCATTATCGCCTGTAATTAATATCAATACGTAACACCACTTTAAAAAAATTTACTCTGATGTTCATATAAAAATAACCTAAACTTTGAATTAAGGTATAGCAAAAATCATCTTAGGTTATACGTAAATATACTTAAATCGGGTCATATCTATAATCTGTCTTTAAATATTCCCTAAATATACCTAAGCCAACCTCATCCTTAAAGTTACAACTCAAAATATGTCTCAAGTTTGACCTAGTAACACCTCAAGGACAGCTGAAGACAACACAAGGGAAGACGATAAAAACTTCTCGTGGTTGAAATAATTACTTGAAGTGAGGGAGTCCGGCCAAGAGAGACATAACACACACACCCATTTAAAGAGGTCAGTTTCTTCAGGGTTTCATTCATTCATTTACTTAGTTTTCGTTATTAATATTTGGTCATAATGGAGAGATTATTCTGGTTTTCTTTATTTTTCTTAGTATTCTTTCTTTCTTGTTTGTTTTTCTTTCTTTCTTCTGTTTCTGCTTTTTATTTTTTTCACCTGCAACTTATTTGTTTTTCTTATTTTTCTCTTCTTTCATCATCTGCTTCTATTTTTCTTCTTTCTTCAGCTTTTCTTCCTTCCTTCTTCTTCTTCTCATTAATATTACCATCATCATTATTATTATTATTGCAAAGATCATTATTTTAATTTCCCTTGCTATTTACATCAATACAAAATACAGTAAATAAATTTTAATCTTTTCTTTCCATCGCTATGACGTAAACAAATTTTTTTTCTTCCTGAAGTAAAAAATAAAATACCAATCAAACACACTAATGAATATGAAGTCGATTTCTTGATTTATAATGTCCTCAGTAAGGGTTGAGGCGTTTAGTAAATCCTCTTGATGTTTGTAATTGATTAAACATTTCTTCCTTACCTGTAATGTGGGCCAGGTAGAGGGTGTTACCTGTCCTCGTGTTCCAGGTAAGCCCAATAAACAGATTGTGTAATCCTTTTATGGTGAACGGGAGATGTGTCTTATTAGGACATGTAAGTTAATATTTTAGGACATGTAAGTTAATATTTTAGGACATGCAAGTTAATATTTTACAAAATTTTCAAGACATTTATTTTTTTTCTTTGGGTAATTAAAATTCTTGTTCTTGTGACATTAAATAACTCGCCTTTGTTTATGGCATTTAAATGAACTTATTTTTAAAGCGTGTTTCAGGATATTTAAAGCCCGTCACTTACGTCACTAAATATTACGTATTCTTAGGTTAGGTTAGTGAGGCAGAAAAATTTTAATACTGAAGAATGTAGAATAATTTAATACTCCCGTTAATAATAATAAGAATAATGTAAATTTATGATAGAATGTTCGTGTTAGTCTCATTATAATAATTAATAGAATCTAAAAAAAATAAAATAAAAAAATAGTTAATTTTTATTTTTGTAGTAAAGTATTTTAATTTTGTGATTGATAGTAAAGTAAAATATGGGGAAAATTAACGTGTTTAGTATTACTGTGTCATCTAGAACCGTGTATTTTCCGCCTAGGTCGAGATATCAAATTCAAATCCAAATCTTACAATGGCACGGCTATCCTGCTATCCTTGCTATCTAGTGCTGAAGACCTATTGCAGTATCGAGATATCAATCTTTAATATATTCACTGTTAGATATCCTCTTTGCTATTTCACGTTACTTAACAATAAGACAATTTCTTCTTCAATCTAATATAACGCGAAGATATCCAGAACGTATTAAATATGTCTCTCACTAGTTCTCCAAGTACCTCGTTAAGTGGGTAATTATTCCAGACACAATTAGTCGTAAGTCCGCGTACCTTCGTCCAAAATAGGCCTTTGTAAATCACTGAGAATTTTACGGTTTCATAGATTTTGATATTTTACAAAGAGGAAATACATTGCAAATAATAACGTAATGTTCCTTTGTATGTACGCATGTATGTATGTATGTATGTATGTATGTATTATCTGGAGTGTGTAATCCTACTGAACGGCTTAAGTATACATTTAATAACACTCATACATAATAATACACCATCCAGCTGTTATAATAGGTGTTGTATATTATGTATTTCTATATACACATACACTAATATACGGTGTAATTTATACGTTATTTCTGTGGTGTAATAACTAGTAAACTTACACGACACAAGACTAGAAAATTACTTACATTTATCGTAAATTAGAAAAAATAAACTTAACTAGTAAATACAGGTACAAAATCAGGTCTAGTATACAGGTACAGTGATCTCTCGGCCGTGAGTTGAATACCTTTATAAGACAAGTAAATATTAGTTACAGTATCTTGTAATGTAAAGTGATACATTTCAGTAGTAAAAATACAGAGTTATGTTTAGCATTTAGGGGTTTTTTTTGATGGTGTTAATGATTAATATAATTTACAGGTGGTAATATAAATAAAACTAACTTTTTCACCATTTCTGTTTGAACCACTTAAATTTTTTTTGTCCCGTAAGTGGTAAATCAAGAATCTCACTTGAATAATGAATTGTACCACTTAAAACATAACTGTATTAAGTGGATTTCCTAATTAATTCCAAATATTCTTAACTGAACTATGTAATTTAACTGTACAATAATAATAAAAATAAACTGGTCTAATATTATAAATACCCATAAAATAATTAACTCAAGTATTATAAGTGGATTAAAGACAGTCCAAACAAATTCCTTCTATTAATTACACTAACCTTTGATGACTTAAAAGAAATAATAATAGTATATTTTCTTGCTATAATGAACAGGTCTTTCAAGGGTTGTCTAAGAAAGGCATTCAGATACACGCTAATTAAGAGCTGGTTACCATAAATTAATTAAATGTCAATATCAATTAACTCTTCTTCAACATCTTAAGTTCTGGTATCGATGAGAATTAATATATATTCGTTTAGTAATATATAGTAAATTATATATATTTTTTATATACGACTATTTTACGAGTCTTTAGCGATACATAATTAATCGCTGTATGATATATGAAAAATTTCCATGACTGTACCGCCGTTGTGAGCCGTTTTAGGGTGATTATAACAGTAGCTTTATAGATAGTTTACAGGACGATAATGACAGTAGCCTTAGAGATAGTTTACAGGACGATGATAACAGTAGCCTAAGAGATAGTTTACAGGACGATGATAACAGTAGCCTTGGAGATAGTTTACAGGACGATGATAACAGTAGCCTTAGAGATAGTTTACAGGACGATGATAACAGTAGCCTTAGAGATAGTTTACAGGACGATGATAACAGTAGCCTTATAGATAGTTTACAGGACGATGATAACAGTAGCCTTAGAGATAGTTTACAGGACGATGATAACAGTAGCCTTAGAGATAGTTTACAGGACGATGATAACAGTAGCCTTAGAGATAGTTTACAGGACGATGATAACAGTAAAGCCTTAGAGATAGTTTACAGGACGATGATAACAGTAGCCTTAGAGATAGTTTACAGGACGATGATAACATTAGCCTTAGAGATAGTTTACAGGACGATGATAACAGTAGCCTTAGAGATAGTTTACAGGGTGATTATAACAGTAGCCTTAGAGATAGTTTACAGGGTGATTATAACAGTAGCCTTAGAGATAGTTTACAGGACGATGATAACAGTAGCCTTAGAGATAGTTTACAGGACGATGATAACAGTAGCCTTAGAGATAGTTTACAGGCCGATGATAACAGTAGTCTTAGAGATAGTTTACAGGACGATGATAACAGTAGCCTTAGAGATAGTTTACAATAGAAGGAGGAGGTTAATAATAAGACTGAGAAATGTAGGAGGAGGAGGAGGTGAGAGAGAAGGAGAATAACGAAAGAGGAAACACAGGACCGAAAAATAACGAAGAAAAATGATGAGAGGAAGACAAAGTAGAGAGAGAGAGAGAGAGAGAGAGAGAGAGAGAGAAGAATAACAACAAATAACGAAAGAAAAAATACGATAACGACAAAAATACAAAGAAAACCCAAGCGGCAGAGACTAAACACAAACACGGGAATAAACAAACCACAATAAGATAAACAAGGCATATAAACAAAAGATTAATAACTGATAACGAAAAAACTAGCAGGTGATAACGAGATAAGTGTCAATACAGAAGATAACTATAGATAACACAATATTTTCATTAACATTATGAATTATAGGATTTATTAATATGGGATATAATTACACTATAACTTCCTATATATCAATTTATTAGTATTGTATACATGTTAACCTGAACTATATCACGGTAGAGTTTGTTTATGACAGTATGTGTTGGTGTTGAGTAGATCACCTGTAATTAGCGTCATTTAACAGGTGACACTGCAGCGAGTATACAGGTGAGACAGGCGGGGTAGTTCCAAGGAGTGAAATCAGTGACAGGTGTAAGGGGAGTGACAGGTGTAGGGGGAGTGACAGGTGTAGGGGGAGTGACAGGTGTAGGGGGAGTGACAGGTGTAGGGGGAGTGACAGGTATAGGGGGAGTGACAGGTGTAGGGGGAGTGACAGGTATAGGGGGAGTGACAGGTATAGGGGGAGTGACAGGTGTAAGTGGAGTGACAGGTGTAAGTGGAGTGACAGGTGTAAGTGGAATGACAGGTGTAAGTGGAGTGACAGGTATAGGGGGAGTGACAGTTATAGGGGGAGTGACAGGTGTAGGGGGTGTGACAGGTGTAGGGGGTGTGACAGGTGTAGGGGGTGTATTTCTAAGCAGTGTAGTTGAAACAGGTACAACACACATTGGTGGAGTACACATCAACACCTCCGCTAAACACCCTCCACATATACTCAACACACCCAGGGCCACGTAACACAGTGTTGGTAGGCTTAGGCGGCCATGTCGTGACACCGGCCGTCAGAATCTCCCAGCAAAAGGTAAACAAGATGGGGGCCCCCCCATCCTACATGTCAACAACTCATCCTGAAATATCCCACCTGGACCCTCTGCTAGTGGGGGTCGAACCCTGAATTCAGATTAGACTGCCAATACGGCCCGGGAGATCAGTGAGGTCAACCTAATGGAACTTTACACACACTACACTAACCACAAACTCATTCTACCTTAAATTATTTTAAACCAATGGAGCTGGATTCAGTAACTCTCGTAAGACAAATTTCCAACTGGAGGCTTGAGGCAGCATTACAGTGCCTCACCTCAGCGATCGTAAGACAACAGGTGACACTCTCACAGTAAGATGGCACCGTCGTTCTTACCATAAACAGACGATCGAGAGGAAATTTTTTCGGGGTACAAATCTTTGAGAACATTGGCAGTAAGTGGATGGCTGGCCGTTCAGGTGTAGCGGGCGGAGGGTGATGAGTGACTACCGTGGGGACAGGTGAAGGTGAGTTACGATGCACCGTGTCTTAAGTAATGACTCGACCGGTTGAATTATATATCCACCAACTGATGAACAAAAAAAAAATCCACCATAAAACACCAAAATCCTCAAACAATCGTCCATTAATTTTTTTTCCCTCGTAACTTAGGAGGAAAAATAAATAAATAAAACACACATCCAAGTCATTAAAAAAAAGTCTCGGTGTAGTTTCGACGCCATTTTGACCGCCATCCTTCTGTAGTATGCTGTAGTGGACCAAATAGACGCATCCTAAATTCTTCACTTAAGAGGGGAGAATATTTCCACGGGAGGGCCTTTGAGAATCAGAGTCTAGGGAATTAAAACGTGAAGAAACTGAAGCTGGTAGGATTTTCCCCAATTTATTACGCTGAAAAGGATTGTGGTGGGGGAAAAGAGAGGGGAGGGGAGAGGGGGAAGGGAGCGATTGTATCCTGTAAGGGAGAAAGGGAGGGGAGGATTGTGTCATGGAAACGGGAGGGGGATTATCATGGGAGGGAAAGAGGGAGAGATGTGTTCTGGAAGGGGGAGGGTTGTGTCACAGAAGGAGGGGAGGGGGAGTGTCAAAAGGAGAGTGGGCATTAGAGGGCAAGATGTCTGAGAGGAAAGTAGTAGGTGAGGAGGCGTGGTGTTATAGTAGACAGGAGGAGGAGTGGTGTTGTAGTAGGCAGGAGGAGGCGTGGCGTGTTAGTAGGCAGGAGGAGGCGTGGTGTTGTAGTAGGCAGGAGGAGGCGTGGCGTGGTAGTAGGCAGGAGGAGGCGTGGTGTTGTAGTAGGCAGGAGGAGGCGTGGCGTGTTATAGGCAGGTGATATGTGGCGTGGTAGTAGGCAGATAGGGGCGGTGTTGTAGTAGTAGACAGAGGAGGCGGCGGCGGTAGTAGGAAGGTGAGGCGGCGTGGCGTGGTAGTAGGCAGGAGGAGGCGTGGTGTTGTAGTAGGCAGGAGGAGGCGTGGCGTGGTAGTAGGCAGGAGGAGGCGTGGTGTTGTAGTAGGCAGGAGGAGGCGTTGTGTTGTAGTAGACAGGAGGCGGCGTGGCGTGGTAGTAGACAGGAGGAGGCGTGGCGTGGTAGTAGGCAGAAGGGGGCGTAGTGTCGGGAGCGGGCAGGAGGGAGCGTGGTGGGCAGGGGGAGGGTGGCGTGGGACAGCGATGGCGGCGTACCTTGCCTCGCCCTCACGATCAATATGACCCCGGCTCCCCTCCCCTCATTACCGCCACCCCCGGGCTCTCCCTGCCTGCCCCTACCCTGGCCAGCCTCCCTACCTGATCCTACCCTGGCCAGCCTCCCTACCTGATCCTACACTGGCCAGCCTCCCTACCTGTCCCTAACCTGGCCAGCCTCTGTGCCTGACCCTACCCTGGAAAGTCTCTGTGCCTGACCCTGGCCAGCCTCTGCACCTAACCCCACCTGACCCTGGCCAAACTCTTTACCTGACATGACCCAACCTAACCTAAACACAATTTAAACTAAACAAGACTAAACCACGCTTCTATCTATCTAAATTTTGTCAAGCTCAAATAATCCTTGTCACCACTGTCATACACCCACCAACCCACAGTCATACACCCACCAACCCACAGTCATACACCCACCAACCCACAGTCATACACCCACCAACCCGCAGTCATACACCCACCAACCCGCAGTCATACACCCAACAACCCACAGTCATACACCCACCAACCCACAGTCATACACCCACCAACCCACAGTCATACACCCACCAACCCACAGTCATTCACCCATCAACCCACAGTCATACACCCAGCCTCTGTATCTGACTTTACCTGACCTGACTTAACCAGATCCAATCAAGAAACCCATTATTTTTCACCTCTATTACACCTTGAAGCAGGTATCGAGGCCACCTGACCTGACCTCAATTACTCTGCAATATTCCCAAGGCATCTGACCACCTCTGCTAGAGTATTCGGTACACCTAACATGACATGACCTGACCTGACCTGACCTGGCCTGACCTCCAAGAACGAGAAAATAAACCCAAGATCTATTTAAATCTATCCCAGAAAT